>NC_069692.1:11060491-11363521 GCF_023699985.2 Odocoileus virginianus | reverse complement strand
CATATTCCTCTCCTGTTTTTTTGTTTTTTTTCATATCATTTGTTTCTGATTTTCCCCTTTGGTCTTACTCATCACTACTTTAGCTTTATGCAAGCCTTACATAGGCTGCCTTATTCCTATTCACTGATGAGACTAATTTTTTATCCTTTTGAGGAGGTAAATGAAGGGTCCAGTCTTTTCTAACTTATCCAGTCTAGGAAATTTAAAATACTCAGATCTAGTGTTTCCGTCCTATACAGGGGTGTGTAGAACTAGTTTTCACTGTGTCCTTGACTGACTCTGGAGAGGTCTCAAATTGCAGTGGTTCATAATAGGAAGCTATCAGTAAACATAGCATGCATGTCCTGTAGCTGAAACAGTTCTGATATGGCTGTGCCCATGAGTTTTACTTGGTGCTAGGAATGGCTAAGTGAATACATGAATGGAAATAAAAATTTGCTACAGAAGAGGAAGGATTTTCTAGTCTACCCAAGCTGATAACCATGTATCCTTGTGTGTGTGTGTGTGTGTGTATTTGTGTATATATATATATATATATATATATATATATATATATTTATACTTAGTGGCTTCCATCTCCCACACCAGATCTCAGGACATAGGCATACAAGTGTACCAGGAAGCACACCTTCCTTCTGAGACAGGCTGGGCATCTTTCAAGGTCAACATATTCCTGGCCTGGGATTCCATCTGCATTTTGTTTTATATAATACTACATTAGAAATAGCTTTTCTTGTCATTCCTGTCATTAATGTTGGCAGTTAGATCAGCCAATTAGATCTCCTACGAACAGTAATACAGTTGACAAGGCAAGGGCCAGGATGGTTAAGAGAGCACAACCAGAGCAGTTACTGCAACTGAAGTTCTGGGACTGGGCATTTCTCAGGAATGACCACTGTCGGGATTTCTGTGGCTAATTCTGCCATACAAGTGCTTCCCAGGTGATGCAGCAGTGAAGCATCTGCCTGCCAGTGCAGGAGGTGTGGATTCCACCCCCTGAAGCAGGGAATTGCAATTCACTCCAGGATTCTTGCTGGGAAAATTCCGTGGACAGAGGAGCCTGGCTGGCTACAGTCAATGGGGGGTCTCAAAGAGTTGGACACAGCTGAGCATGCACCCATGCTGCCATACAAATCATGTTTCTAGCTGTATTATTAAAACACTTAAATATTCCCTAAAGGCAAACCTGAAGAGTGTGTAATACTTTTCATTAACTTGGGAACTGCCAGCAGAAAAATGTTCCCCAAGATAAGTAAAGTACCATTGATTAATAAAAGGAGAGAAGGTGGGAAGAACACAGATGCCTTGTGCCGATGGGAGCATCCTTGGGCTTCTGTGTGTCTGGGATGGGGCTATGGGTGGTACACTGGTTCTCATTTTTATAAAAATGCCACATGATTAATTTATTCTATATGTGCAGTTCAGTCTGTGTGCACACATCTTTAGGTAAAGGTAATGTTCTATTTTTATAGGTGAAGGAACTCAGCAGTATGTCAATTAAATAACATTATTTAATTAAATTTTATTTTTAAATTTTAGAATTTGGGGAGAATGATAAAAGAATGCAGGGTCTGTTCTCCTACTTATGTGCAGAAAGGGGAATGTGTGAATTGGGGAGAGCAGGAGAGCCCTTTGACCCAGGCCTTTATTCAGGAAGAGTATCACATTATATTGCTTTCCTTCAACTAAAGTTATATGAATAATTACAGAGATACAATTTAAGGTAAAGAGCACATCCTTTTATGGAAACATGCATTCTCCAATTAACTGCTCACCACTTTACATATGCATCAGTTTATCTACCCCCCAGCTTCCTCTTGTAAAGGAAACAGTCCAGAATTATTTGCTACAGAATCGAGGTAGGTTTGAGTTGCTGCTATTGAAAATACTTTAATCTCTGGTAAAACATAGTAGCAAGGTCACTGTCTACTTAATTTTCAAGATGTGGTTCTTAAGTAAGCTATCCTTTTTTAATAAGTGAAGATGGGGAGGAAGGGAGAAACAAACCTAGTAACAGTTTCCACAGTGTTGCTAAACTCAGGTTGCAGAAAGTGATATTTAAGTACATTGCCAGATTTTTTTAGCCAGTGTGAGTCTGTTGTACCACAAAATTGGTACTGTTAGAAACTTTTCTCAAAAGCACACCTAAATGTACTTTAAATCCACCTTTTGTCTTGTTTTGCATAAGTAAGCAACATGCTAGCACACCACACACTTCAAGAGCACTGTCCAAACATTACAAAGGCAGTTCCAAAGTCCAGACAACTTCCAGTTCCTCTGTCAGAAAGCAAATAACAACAGAAGACTTATTCCAAACATAAGTCAACCAGAACCTTGGAGAACCTTCACAGTGACTTGCTTTACACAACTTCAGGAAATTTTGTGAATAACCCACAGTGGGGAGCACATAACCCTATAATACTCAGAACATATTGCGCAAGTTACACATGATGACAAGGTAAACATTTGCTTAAGAGCTCCTTCAAAGGGGGAAGTGGTATGAAGTAACCAGGGGGTGCTCTTCCATCTCTGAAACCCCAAATTAGCTACAGCCTTGGCTGTACCCAACACTCTTAAGGCCTGAGTGCTACAAGTGATCTCTTCCTTTGTTTCAAAGAAAACAAGCTTTTCCACCAAAATACTTCCAGTTGTTAACCTGCGGGAATGAAGGTAGGAGTTGAGTATGCATGAATGTTAAGTGCCATTATTTCTGGTTCTTCTGTATTTCTTGCCATGTCAGCATTTGTCGTCTGACTACTAGTGACTCTGGACATAGATACAGGTTTTATGTGTTAGTGCTTTTCTGCTGCAGAGTCCACAGTGATTGATCACTTGTGGAGTTTCTCAGCATGGATGCAATTCCCAGGTAATTGTTATAGTACCATAAAACCATGGTACACCAACTTCATTTTAGCAGTTTTACACTTAGTTATAACTCCGAATACAAGGGCCATTAAAGTTAAAATGTCCCTTGAGTTTCTTTCTAACATTACATTTATTTCAACCACTACAGATGGAAACAAAATGAAAATAATGTACTGAGCTTAAACATTCTATCCCTGAATAAAGTAAAGCTATAATGGTGAGATATTTTATCATAGTGCTTCAGGACTCATTCTTGCTGTGATAAATTGCCAAATGCACATTGGGTGCATAAAACAGGGAAGAGCTATTAATCTTATGTTGATAGTATGAACTAAAGTCCAGAAGAGAATCAGAGCTGTGTGCACACAATAAGATACATAGAATGTATAATGTTGGACATATTTCTGTGACAATTTGAAAATATTGTTCCTGATTCTCATAGCTGCACTCCTTGGAGGAAGAGGAAATCCATTACAGATTCTTAATGGAAGAAGTTCGTGGATAAGCAAGTGAATAAAGAAGAAGCAGGAGAGGTTGGCTACTAACGTTATAAATGAAAATACATTTTATATTGAAACTTAAAGAATTTTGACCTGGTTTTAAATAGAGAAGAAATAAACATTTTATTTTCTATTGATACATTGTTACATCTCAGGAAGCATTTTCTTTTTGGTAGATAAATAATTGGTACTTAAGTATCTGGTCTTTTTGGGCTTCCCAGCTGTTGCTAGTGAACAACAGAACCTGCCTGCCAGTGCATGAGACATAAGAGACGTGGGTTCGATCCCTGGGTTGGGAAGATCCCCTGGAGGAGGGCATGGCAATCCACTCCAGTATTCTTGCCTGGGAGAATCCCATGGACAGAGGAGCCTGGTGGGCTACAGTCCATAGGGTTGCAGAGAGTCAGACACAACTGAAGCACACATGCATCTGGCCTTTTTATGCTGATTGCTAATTATGTGTTAATTGTTATTTATTGAGATTGACAAAAAAATGTAATGCTGAAAAATGAATCAGTTATAGTAACTAATAAATCTCCTCACTAAGCATAGTAGCACACCAGCTAGGTACCAAGTCCTCTCTGGGAAGGACATGGATTATACAGGTAATCGACTGTCTCTAAGGAGTCCCAAATGCATGAAACTGGAGGTAGAGGTTCCCATAATCCCATGAAACAATTCTTTTGTTGAAAAGTTTTAAGAGTAACCCTTAAAATTATGAGGTCGAGACTTTGCCTTTTTCTCCTTGTAAGATGATCCTTCATGGAAAATGGGTAAATTTATCAGAAGAATACTGGAGGAGATTTTGCTAATACTTGAGCCTGAGGTCTATATTATATGTACTTTAGGAATGAAGAAAACATACTGGCCCCCAGTGCTGTCAGATTGGCCTTTTAGGTGAATTTAATGCTTTTGATTTTTATATGCTGTTCTGCTTGCCCTTAAACCTACACTGATTTATTCCAACCAATGTGGTCTGAATTCCATCCAACATTTTACTAATATTTATCAGTGCTAAACTCAGTATTGCTTGATAAGTCAAATTTGTTGCAAATCACTTCCAGTTGTACAAATACATTATTTACTTGTAATTGGTAAGAGCTCCATGCTGACATTAAATGAATCGACATACTCATGTAATTACCTGGGCTGGCAGTCTGGCTAAGTGTGATTATTCTGGAGAAAGAAAAATCAAAAGAATTATAGTATAATTCCATGAAAACTATAATTTTTGACAGTTATAAAAGTAGGCATTTTCCAAAAATGTGTTTCATTTTATAGTAACAATCTTTATTTTTCTGTTTCTTTTTATAAAGTCCCTATAAATTGTCTGAAATTTGGATAGATGGATTTAAGTTTTTAAATCAGATCTTGGCAGCTGATGAACTGAACCTAGTTTCAAATGACCCACCCTTCAGTTTGAGTTCATGGGTTGTGCCACCAACCCCTAAAGATAAGGGTGAAATGACTCATTGCCAGGGGAAATGCTTGTGGCACAACTCCAATTTGGAACAGAGGACTGACAGTTGATTTAAACTTGAGAGCAGGGGGAGAAAAGGAGCCAAACTCCACTCTGAAGCTGGAATAAGGCTGTCACAGTACTGGAACCATTCTCCCAGATTCACTGGGTTGCTTTCAAATTGTGTATCGAATAGAAATGATGAGACCTCGGATCTGGTACTGATGTAATCCAGAAAGCCACCATTGAGCTTAGTGATGGGCAGTGGCCCTGCTGTGGTCTCTAATGCTGGTCATGGCAGAGGGGCTCAGTCTGCTTTAGGCTGGGCTGTCACAGAAGTCACTCAAAGGACTAGAGAGGTTGATAAATCCTACTCTGGCATGTGAATCATGTTTTAGGTGTCTCTATGAGGTCATGGGCAGGAAGCACTCCCTGTCCTAAGGCTAACACATCACATAATATGTGGTAGTGGTGGTGTAGTCGCTAAGTTGTGTCCAACTCTTGTGATCCCATGGACTGTAGCCTGCCAGGCTCCTCTGTCCATGGGATTCTCCAGGGTTTCAATTCCCTTCTCCAGAGAATCTTCCCGACCCAGGAATCAAAAAGGGTCTCCTGCATTGCAGGCAGATTCTTTACCAATAGAGCTATGAGGGAAGCCCTCATCACATAATGTGTAGTAGGCACAAAATATTTCCTTATTTAACAAGTATTTATTAAGCTATTATACACCAAGTATGGTGCAACTAGTATTCAGGGTAAAAAGTAGTGGCCTCCACAACACACTGTTGTAATAGTGGCTTTGCTGAAATTAAGGTAAGAAAAATGATTATTTAAAAAATTAATGATTTATGGATTTGTTTATTACTCAGTCCATCCACAGACCACTTACACAACTATAATACTTATTAAATTTCAGTTAGTTCAGTCACTCAGTTGAGTCCGACTCTTTGTGATCCCAAGGACCGCAGCACGCCAGGATTCGCTGTCCATCATCAACTCCCGGAGTTAGCTTAAACTCATGTCCATCGAGTTGGTGATGTCATCCAACCATCTCATCCTCTGTCATCCCTTTCTCCTCCTGCCTTCAATGTTTCCAGCATCAGGGTCGTTTCCAAGGAGTCAGTTCTTCATATCAGATGGCCAAAGTATTAGAGTTTCAGCTTCAGCATCGATTCTTCCAGTGTACATTCAGGACTGATTTCCTTTAGGATTGACTGGTTTGATCTGCTTGCACACCAAGGGACTCTCAAGAGTTATCTCCAAAACCATAGTTTAAAAGCATTAATTCTTTGGCACTCACCTTTCCTTATGGTTCAATTCTCACACCCATACATGACTACTGGAAAACATAGCTTTGACAAGATGGACTTTTGTCAGCAAAATAATATCTCTGCTTTTTAATATGCAGTCTAGGTTGGCCATAGCTTTTCTTCCAAGGAGCAAGCGTCTTTTAATTTCATGACTGCACTCACCATCTACAGTGATTATGGAGCCCAGGAAAATAAATTCTCTCACTGTTTCCACTGTTTCCCTATCTATTTGCCATGAAGTGATGGGACCGGTTGCCATGATCTTAGTTTTCTGAATGTTGAGTTTTAAGCCAGTTTTTTCCCTCTCCTCTTTCACTTGCATCAAGAGGCTCTTTAGTTCTTCTTCACTTTCTGCCATAAGGGTGGTGTCATCTGTGTATCTGAAGTTATTGATATTTCTCCCAGCAATGTTGATTCCAGCTTGTGCTTCATCCACCTTGGCATTTTGCATGATGTACTCTGCATATAAGTTAAATAAGCTGGGTGACAATATGTAGCCTTGACATACTCCTTTCCCAATTTGGAACTAGTCTGTTGTTCCATGTCTGGTTCTAACTGTTGCTTCTTGACCTGCATACAGATTTCTCAGGAGGCAGGTAAGGCAGTCTGGTATTCCCATCTCTTGAAGAACTGCCCACAATCTGTTGTGATCTACACAGTGAAAAGCTTTGGCGTAATCAATAAAGCAGAAGTATATGTTTTTCTGGTATTCTCTTGCTTTTTTGATGATCCAACAGATGTTGGCAGTTTGATCTCTGGTTCCTCTGCTTTTTCTAAATCCAGCTTGAACATCTGGAAGTTCAAAGTCTGACTTAGAGAATTTTGAGCATTACTTTGCTAGCGTGTGCAATGAGTGCAGTTGTGTGGTACTTTGAACATTCTTTGGCACTGCCTTTCTTTGGAATTGGAATGAAACTTTCCAGTCCCGTGACCACTGCTGAGTTTTCCAAATTTGCTGGCATATTGAGTACAGCACTTTCACAGCATCATCTTTTAGGTTTTGAAATAGCTCAACTAGGATTCCATCACCTCCAGTAGCTTTTTTCTAGTGATGCTTCCTAACGCCCACTTGATTTCACATCCGGGATGTCTGGTTCTAGGTAAGTAATCACACCATCATGGTTACATAGGTCATGAATATCTTTTTTGTATAGTTCTGTGTATTGTTGCCACCTCTTCTTAATAGCTTCTGCTTCTGTTAGGTCCATACCATTTCTGTCCCTTATCATGCCCATCTTTGCTTGAAATGTTCCCTTGGTATCTCTAATTTTCTTGAAGAGATCTTTAGTCTTTCCCATTCTATTGTTTTCCTCTGTTTCTTTGCATTGATCACCGAGGAAGGCTTTTTTTTTTTTAATCTCTCCTTGCTATTCTTTGGAACTCTGCATTCAAATGGGATATCTTTCCTTTTCTTTTTCACCTTTTGCTTCTCTTCTTTCTCAACTATTTTCTTAGCTATTTGCCTCCTCAGACAACCATTTTGCCTTTTTGCATTTCTTTTTCTTGGGGATGGTCTTGATTCCTGCCTCCTGTACAATGTCTCTACCTTCATCCATAGTTCTTCAGGCACTCTGTCTCATCCCTTGAATCATTTTGCCACTTCCACTGTATAATCATAAGGGACTTGATTTAGGTCATACCTGAATGGTCTAGTGGTTTTCCCTACTTTCTTCAATTTAAGTCTGAATTTTGCAGTAAGGAGTTCATGACCTCAGCCACAGTCAGCTCCTGGTCTTGTTTTTGCTAACTCTATAGAGTTTCTCCATCTTTGTCTGCAAAGAATAAAATCAGTCTTATTTCAGTATTGACTGTCTGGTGATGTCCATGTGTCAAGTGTTCTCTTGTGTTGTTGGAAGAGGGTGTTTGCTGTGACCAGTGAGTTCTCTTGGCAAAAACTCTGGTAGCCTTTGTCCTGCTTCATTTTGTACTCCAAGACCAAACTTGCCTATTACTCCAGGTATCTCTTGACTTCCTACTTTTTGCATTCCATTCCCCTGTGATGAAAGGGACATCTTTATTGGGTGTTAGTTCTAGAATGTCTTGTAGGTCTTCATAGAACCATTCAACTTCACCTTCAGCATTACTGGTAGGTATATAGACTTCGATTACTATGATATTGAATGGCTTGCCTTGGAAACAAACAGAGATCATTCTGTTATTTTTGAGATTGTACCCAAGAACTACATTTTAGGCTCTTTTGTTGACTATGAGGGCTACTCCATTTTTTCTAAGGGATTCTTGCTCACAGTAGTAGATATAATGATCATCTGAATTAAATATGCCCATTCCAGTCCATTTTAGTTCACTGATTCCTAAAATGTTGATTTTCACTATTTGACCACTTCTCATTTACCTTGATTCATGGACTTAACATTCCAGGTTCCTACACAATATTGTTCTTTACAGCATCAGACTTTATTTCCATCACCAGTCACATCCACAACTTGCATTGTTTTCGCTTTGGCTCCATCTCTTAATTCTTTCTGGAGTTATTTCTTCACTCTTCTCCAGTAGTATATTGGGCACCTACCGACCTGGGAAGTTCATTTTCAGTGTCCTATATTTTTGCCTTTTCATACTGTTCATGGGGCTCTCAAGGGAATAATACTGAAGTGGTTTGCCGTTCCCTTCTCCAGTGGACCACGTGTTGTCAGAACTATCCACCGTGACCCGTTTGTCTTGAGTGGCCCTACACCACATGGCTCATAGTTTCTGAGTTAGGCAAGGCTGTGGTGCCACGGGTGCATTGGGCCTTATGAAGAAGGTCTCCATTATCTTCATTACTTCCACCATAGTTTAGTCTCAGGTCAAACAATCCCTGCCCATGAACAGAAAATTGGATTAAAGATATACTGAGCATGGCCCTGCCCATCAGAACCTGACCCAGTTTCTCCCACAGTCAGTCTCTCCCAACAGGAAGCTTCCATAAGCCTCTTATCCTTCAGAGGGCAGACAGAATAAAACCCACAATCACAGAAAACTATTAAATTTAATTATCCATTATTTTTCGTTCAGTTATATATAAAAAAACATAGCTTTGTATATTATCTCTCTGTTTTAAAATTGCATTTGTCAGTGTAAACAGACAGTATATTCTATTTAAAAGTTGACTTGATTTATAACTTTTAAATGTATAGAATATAGTGTGTTGGCTTCCATTTTTATTCTTGCTCTTGCCTCAGGGCTCCCAAATGTTAGCATTCACAGGGGTAGCTGGTTATTTGGTGACAGACTTTACAGTGTTTCCAACATATTATTTTCCGTAAATTACTTCAAAATTGAAATGATTTAAGAAAAAAAAAATCTTACTGTACTTTTTACTGCAGTTTTTCTACTGGTTTTCTCATGTCCAGTTCTAATCTCTGTAAGGGTTGCCAGGGGTTATTGTGGGTGTGGAAAATTTGTCTATCTGTCTGCACCCCCTCCTCCCCATCATCTCCCCCCGCTCCCAGTTTCACTTCTAATCTTTTCTCTTGACTGAGCTTCCCAGGCTCTATTCTGCTGATTTTGCCCCAGGATCTTTCCCTCTGATTCACTCTTTGTGGGAAGTTGGCCAAGTTTTAAATTTGGCATCGCCTCTAAGTACTGCATTTGGTACCATCTACTACATGCTCTGGCTTTCCTGATGGCTCAGCAGCAAGAATCTGTCTACAGTGCAGGAGCTGCTGTAGATGTAGGTTCAGTCCCTGGGTTGGGAAGATCCCCTGGAGGAGGGAAGGGCAGCCAACTCCAGTAGTCTTGCCTGGGGAAACCCATGGATAGAGGAGCCTGGCGGGTTATGCTCCATGGGGTCTCAGAGTCAGGCACAACTAAAGCGACAGCAAAGCACTACATGCTCCTCTCCATCTCCGCCCCCCGCCCCCCGCCCCCTGCCATGATCATCATGATCATTGTATCCACTTCCCATATTGGGAAGAAGGAGCTGAAGAGATAGTCTTGTAAATAACCTAATAAACTTCTATATAACCAGAAATTTAATTGATAATATGTAAACATTATAAATCAAGAAATTGTAGTATAAATACATTCTTTTGAAATATAGAATTATATTAAAGGTAAAAGTGATTTGGGAGCTTCCCCTGTGGCTCAGTGGTGAGGAATTCACCTGTAATGCAGGAGACACATGTTCCATCCCTAGGTCAGGGATCACCTGAGTTCGGTTCCGTTGCTCAGTCATGTTGGACTCTGCAACCCCATGGACTGCAGCATGCCAGGCTTCCCTGTCCATCACCAACTCCCAGAGCTTACTCAACTCATGTCTATTGAGTTGGTGATGCCATCCAACAATCTCATCCTCTGTCGTCCCCTTCTCCTCCTGCCTTCACTCTTTCCCAGCATCAGGGTCTTTTCCAATGAGTCAGTTCTTCACATCAGGTGGCCAAAGTATTGAAGTTTCAGCTTCAGCATCAGTCCTTCCAATGAATATTCAGGACTGATTTCCTTAGGATGGACTGGTTGGGTCTCTTTGCTGTCCAGGGGACTCTCAAACATCTTCTCCAACACCACAGTTCAAAAGCATCAATTCTTCAGCGCTCAGCTTTTTTCATAGTCTAACTCTCACATCCATACATGACTACTGGAAAAACCAAAGCTTTGCCTAGACAGACTTTTGTTAGCAAAGTAATGTCTCTGCTTTTTAATATGCTATCTAGGTTGGTCATAACTTTTCTTCCAAGGAGTAAGCATCTTTTAATTTCATGGGTGCAGTTACCATCTGCAGTGATTTTGGAGCCCAAGAAAATACACTCTTACTGTTTCCCCATCTATTTGCCATGAAGTGATGAGACTAGATGTCATAATCTTAGTTTTCTGAATATTGAGTTTTAAGCCAACTTTTCACTCTCCATTTTTTTTTTAACTTTAAAAAAAAATTTGTTTCTGGTCCATTTCTTTGAATCCATTCTTGTATACTGTGTCAGTGAGTTTACACATATTCCTGTGTACTATTTTCTGCATTTTACTGGCCTTACGCTTCCGGTAGGCAAAAGCCTTAAACAGATTGTGTGAGTGTGTGCTCAGTTGCTCAGTCATATCCAGCTCTTTGTGATGCTATGGACTGCAAGCCCGCCAGCCTCCTCTGTCCATGGAATTTTCCAGGCAAGAATACTAGAGTGGGTTGCCATTTCCTCCTCCAAGGGATCTGCCTGATCCAGGGATCGTACCTGCATCTCCTGTGTCTCCTGCATTGGCGGGTAGATTCTTCAGCACTGAGCCACCTGGGAAGCCCTTAAACAGATTAGTGTTTATATTTTTGAATAGCTTGGATAGCTGGACAGTGTACATCAGAGAAGCAATCCCCAAACTGACTGGATTTTCCCTTTATTATCAAATAATTTATTCTTTCATTCAATACTTTTATTTCCCCTAGTCAGCTTCTTCAAAGTCAATTCTAGGGTCACAGAGATGAATAAGACATGGCCTTGACACATCATCTTGAAGAATTAATAGGCTGTTAATAGTCATTATAGTGCATCTTGATAAGTGCTATGGTTGGCATATAGATGAAGTGTGTAAAGCACAAAGCTGAGAAGCAACAAGATTTGAAATGACATTCTCCACTTGAATGAAGCCAAACTTTTGGAATGTAATCTATGTAGTAACACTATTAAACATGACCACTAATTAAACACTTACTTACAATTTACTGTAGATAAATTACATCTTTTTAAAAACTGATTCAGTGATATATTTAGAGATTTAGAGAAACACAGCTAAGGAGGCTTCCCTGGTAGCTCAACAGTATAGAATCCACCTGCAATGCAGGAGACACAGGAGATGCGGATTCCCTGGGTCAGGAAGATCCCCTGGAGGAGGGCATGGCAACCCACTCCAGAATTCTTGCTGGAGAAATCCTGTGGACAGAGGAGCCTGGTGGGCTATGGTCCATGAGGTCACAAAGAGGCGAACACAGCTGTAGAAACTGGGCACGCATGCACAAGCTAAGAACTCAGTGTCTTAACAAAAGGATAAATCCAAAGTATGATCACTTAATTTTAGTTATGAATTAAATAACTAATAAAATTGTTTTCCAGTTTTTATCCATATAAGTATATTCTAAACCTTTCTACTTTCTGCTAAAAACTCCTAATTGTTCTTTTAATTTGGTACTAGCTCTCGGTGAACACTTCCGGTATCTTTTTGGGACATGAAATCTGTGTATCCTCCAGACCAGGCCACATGTTGGCAACTCCTCCAAATAAATGACAGTGAAAAAATGTCTAGAGTATGAGAAAGTGGTTAGAAGAATCAAATTTAAATGTGTTGTACCTTGATTTTGCATACCTTAATACTCAGTGTACTTTGATTTTGGAAATTACATACAAATTTTACAGAAGAGAGTTTCTATTTTTAAACTTTGGTTTTTCTGACTAAAATTAAAAACCTGCCCTAATAACTTTTAACAGTTTCACCATGTGATGTAACATATTAAATGTTTTTAAAGGCAATTAGTATGCTATCCTTAATGAGCATCCAAACTGAGAAAGCTAACAAGTCCCTATTTGAGAGTTTTAAAGCTAACAGCATTACTGCATGGACAGATGCAAAGAAGTGAATTAGTCAGTGTCATTAACTTGTTCAAGCAAGGAATTAAGTGTCTTCCTAAATCAATAAGTAAGAGGCTTACGACTCTTCCATGATTTACCTAAACTGTTTTGGGGCTACCAATTATCAACAGGTATACTTGTCAGAATACCTAAATGAGTTTTCAAATAAGAAGGTAGACTTGATCTGGAATGGTAGTTCATATATCATTTAGAAGGGCCCTGCAAATGCCCAGGTACTCTTTCCCAAGTGCCAACCACATTTGTTTCATTCTTACTACTACAATATAAACCCAAATTCTAGACATTATGAAACATATTATCCAGACCCATCCTGACTTTTCGTAAAAAGAAATTGAGTGTAAATAATTTTTATTGTCATGTAGATGACTTGGCTGAAGCTACCTTCAAAGACAGTTTCATGCGGCTTGTGCGGCAATGTTTCACCTTCTCCAGTAGCACACACGCATTATATAAGTACACTTGGACAAAGCCAGAAGGAAAGATGAAAGTGTAATTCACCAAGGAAAGAAATGGATAAAGGAAGGTGGCTAAACTGAGACTTTATACAACTGTTTATTTGTCATAAAACCATCCACGAGCTGAGATATAAGCACAAGCATTAAGTGAATGACAGTTGTTTTATTGTGTTTTCAACGTTTTTAGTTGTATCTTAAAAAATACCAGATGCTGTCCACATGATGCCAAACATATGGCTTTTGGCTGTGCTCTTGTGATCTGTAGTAGATTGTTAAGTAATGTACAGGGCAGGGGAAAAAAGCGATTTACAGATAGCCCTGGCCTGAGCGGCTTGCAGCTGGATCTAATTTCACTGAACTGATGGCCTCTTCCCTCCAGCACCTTCTATTTTATCAAATGCCACATATTGTTTTTTGAAGTGGTTCTTGTTGTCATAGTGAATACCACAGATGGATAGCACACAGGACATTTGGTTGTCTATTTTCTGACTGAGGTCAGGACCTACTGTTGTTCATGTTTGGGTGGAGGGCATTTTTCATGGAACTGCCCAAGACAACTAATGAGTTTCAGCTGTCTAAGAGGTAATTTATAAGACATTGCTCACTTGGTTGACATGCTTAAAGGCTATGATAGCCATTTGAATTCTTAGGCACTCTTGTGGTGCCTCCTAAGTGTGAAATTTCTTTGTGTCATTTATGAAACTGACATATTACCTGGAAAAACATGAAAAAGGTAAGGAGAATAAATAAAGGTTAATAATTACTCAATTGCATTGTGATTGACAATATACTTCTCTGCCTCTGCTAGTAGATTTTAAGCTTCTTGAGGGCATACATATGCCTTATTCAATGCTGAATAGCCTGCACATAGCCCAGGGGCTGGTACGTAACAGGGGCTTAAATATTTGTTTAATGAATAGTTGGAAAAACAAGCATTCAAAGAATTTCCATATACTTGATAATTATGAAGGGAGTGGATTAGTATATGAATGGTAAGCTTGCAGATCTCATTCTATCTGAGGTTTTCTCTAAACCCTATCATTTTAAGATTCATCTTTGTAGCTTTGTTTACATGATATGCTTCTTTTAACTGTAGCGTAATACTTGTGTGCATTTGCTACATTTTACCTGTCAGTCTCTAACTGATAGGAGCCAAGACTGCTTCCAACTTCCTTCCAACACAGGATAATTTCCAGCTATCTCTGATGCTGCCATGACATTGCAGTGTGGGATCATATGGGAGACATTTGCAGATGGGGCTGGTTAAACTTTTTAAATGTTGCTGAAGCCATAGCTTTTTTCCTTTATTAAAAGGGAAACTTTTCCATGAGGTTTCTACCTCCTGAGTCTTCATTGAGTAAACCAGGCATAGATTCCCCAAAGCCATTTCTAGGGATTCTCTTGTCCACCACTTCTCCCTCCATTTCTGTCTCTGAAGAGGAGGGTACATTTCTCTTTTCTCTCTGAAACTCAGCCTCATGCAATCTACTCAAACTAGTTTACATTGTGAGAGCAATGGAGCTTTGTGTATGTAAACTTATGCCAATTATCTTCGTGGCTTAAGCTTTTGAGTTCCATAATATCCCGCTCTAGCAAATCAAAATTGGTTTACCTTTGACAGTTCTTGCCATCTTACGATCCATTTTCCGCAATGCAGCCTGGTTGTTCTCCTCTCTCTTTTTTAGATATATTGGTTTTTGCAGTTTATTTTTATTGTGGTAAAATACATGTAACACAAAATTTACCATCTTAACAATTTTTTAAGTGTATAATTCAGTGGTATTAAATACATACATAATGCATAGCCATCACTGCCATCCATCTTCATTAACTATTTTCATCTTGTAAAACTGAACCTCTATACCTGTTAAACAGTATTTTTATTCCCCTTTCCCCCAGACCCAGCAAGCACCATTCTACTTTCTGTCTCTATGATTTTGACTATTCTAACATTGTACAGGAGGCAGTGATCAAGACCATCCCCAAGAAAAAGAAATGCAAAAAGGCAAAATGGTTGTCTGAGGAGGCCTTACAAATAGCTGAGAAAAGAAGAGAAGTGAAAGGCAAAGGAGAAAAGAAAAGATATATCCATCTGAATGCAGAGTTTCAAAGAATAGCAAGGAGAGATAAGAAAGCCTTCCTCAGTGATCAGTGCAAAGAAATAGAAGAAAACAATAGAATGGGAAAGACTACAGATCTCTTCAAGAAAATTAGAGATACCAAGGGGACATTTCATGCAAAGATGGGCACAATAAAGGACAGAAATGGTATGGACCTAACAGAAGCAGAAGAAACAGAAGCAGAGGCAGAAAAAGTGGCAAGAATACACAGAAGAACTATATAAAAAAGATCTTCATGATCTAAATAACCACAAAAATGTGATCACTCACCTAGAGTCAGACATCCTGGAATGCAAAATCAAGTAGGCCTTAGGAAGTATCACTGTGAACAAAGCTAGTGGAGGTGATGGAATTCCTGTTGAGCTATTTCAAATCCTAAAAGATGATGCTGTAAAAGTGCTGCAGTCAATATGCCAGCAAATCTGGAAAGCTCAGCAGTAGCCACGGGACTGAAAAGGTCAGTTTTCATTCCAATCCCAAAGAAAGGCAATGCCAAAGAGTGCTCAGTCTACCACACAATTGTACTTATCTCACACGCTAGCAACATAATGCTCAAAATTCTCCAAATCAGGCTTCAACAGTACTGTGAACCATCAACTTCCAGATGTTCAAGCTAGATTTGGGAAAGACAGAGGAACCAGAGATCAAATTGGCAACATCCACTGGGTCATCAAAAAAGCAAGAGAGTTCCAGAAAAACATCTACTTTTGCTTTATTGACTATGCCAAAGCCTTTGACTGTATAGATCACTATAAACTGTGGAAGATTCTTCAAGAGATGGGAATAACAGACCACCTGACCTGCCTCCTGAGCAATCTGTATGCAGGTCAAGAAGCAACAATTAGAACTGGACACAGAACAACAGACTTCATGAAAGCTGTATATTGTCACCCTGCTTATTTAACTTATTTGTAGAGTACATCATGGGAAACCCTGGGCTAGATGAAGCACAAGCTGGAATCAAGATTGCCTTGAGAAATACCAATAACCTCAGATACACAGATGACACCACCCTTATGGCAGAAAGTGAAGAACTAAAGAGCCTCTTGATGGAAGTGAAAGAGGGGAGTGAAAAAGCTAGCTTAAAACTCAGCATTCAAAAAACTAAGATCATGGCATCTGGTTCCGTCACTTCATGGCAAATAGATGGGGAAGCAATGGAAACAGTGAGAGACTTTAATTTTTGGGGCTCCATAATCACTGCAGATGGTGACTGCAGCCATGAAATTAAGACACTTGCTCCTTGGAAGAAAAATTATGACCAGTCTAGACAGCATATTAAAAAGCAGAGACATTACTTTGCCAGCAAATATCCATCTAGTCAAGGCTATGGTTTTTCCAGTAGTTATGTGTGGATGTGAGAGCTGGACTGAGAAGAAAGCTGAGCTCCTCCGAAGAATTGATGCTTTTGAACTGTGGTGTTGGAGAAGACTCTTGAGAGTCCCTTGGTCTGCAAGGAGATCAAACTGGTTCATCCTAAGGGAAATCAGTCCTGAATATTCATTGGAAGGACTGATGCTGAAGTGAAACGGCAATACTTTGGCCACCTGATGCAAAGAACTGACTCATTGGAAAAGACCCTGATGCTGGGAAAGAGTGAAGGCGGGAGGAGAAGGGGACGACAGAGGATGAGATGGTTGGATGGCATCACCAAGTGGATGGACCTGAGTTTGAGTAGGCTCCGGGGGTTGGTGATGGACAGGGAATCCTGGCATGTTGCAGTCCATGGGGTCACAAAGAGTTGGACATGACTCAGTGACTCAACTGAACCGAAGTACCTCAT
Organism: Odocoileus virginianus; assembly: GCF_023699985.2. Classification (NCBI taxonomy): domain Eukaryota; kingdom Metazoa; phylum Chordata; class Mammalia; order Artiodactyla; family Cervidae; genus Odocoileus; species Odocoileus virginianus. The sequence continues at coordinate 11,346,463 of NC_069692.1, read as the reverse complement.
ATAAATGGGATTATACAGTATATGTCCTTTTTCTTATTTTTCCACATATAAATAACATCATACAATATTTGTTTTTGCCTGTTTTAATTCACTTAACATAACGTCCTCAAGTTTCATCCATGTTGTAGCATATGTCAGAATTTCCTTTTTTAAAAGTCTGAATAGTATTCCATTATATGTTTATACTGAGTTTTTCCTATCTGTTCTCCTGTCAGTGGAGAATTGGGTGACTTCCACATTTTAGCTGAATAATGATGCTATGCACATGGATGTACCATTATTTCTTTGAGACCTTGATTTTTGTTCTTTTGGGTATATACGCAAAGTGGACCTGCTTGATATGGTATTTTTATTTTTAATTTTTTGAGGAACAGCTGTACTTTTTTCTACAGCTATAACATTTTACAGTCCTACCAGATATACACAAGGGTTTTAATTTCTCCAGATCCTCACTAGTATTTATTTTCTGATTTTTTGGTAGTAGTAATGTTAATGAGTGTGAGGTGGTATCTCATTTTAGTTTTCATTTGCATTTCCCTAATTATTATTGAGCATTAATTAATGTTAATTATTAATTATTAATTAATGTTAATTATTAATGTTGAGCATTTTTTCATGTGCTTATTCACCATTTCTATACCTTATTTAGTGGAGAGGTGGCTCAGCAATAAGGAATCTTTTCTCTGCGATTCTTCATCTGAGGCTCCCCTTTCAGTCTGTTGATACTATCGTTTGATGTACACGTTTTAAATATTTTCTTGAAATCCAACGTGTCCATTTTTTCTCTTGTTGATGAGCCTTTGGTGACATATCCAAGAAGTCACTGCCAAATTCAATTTTGTAAGGTTTTGCTCTGTGTTTTCTTTTAACAGTTTTATAGTTTGTGGCTTACATTTAGATATTTGATCCATTTTAAGTTAATTTTGTGTACAGTAAGTTGGTAAGAATCCAACTTCATTCTTTTCTTGTGAATATTCAGTTTTTTAAATTTTTAATGTAACTGAATTCCTCTGAACATTTTGCAAATTAAGACATGTTATGATTTTGTCCTTTAACAATCATCTTAGATACTTTTGGACAGTAAAATTGCTAATGACCAAAATAAGACTCAGTGACTGTACACCTGTGTGTTTTTACTTTGGATAATTATGCAGCACAAATAATCATCTATTCAATTAGTATCATATAACACAGAGTGTTCATCTTCTTCTGGGTAGAACAGTAGTGCTATGAAGTCATGTATTAGAGAAGTGATTTTTCTGCTATTTATCTCCAAATGCTTTGTTCAGCTGTACCTTCTAGGGTAGGAAATCAGATTCTTGGCTGCTGTTTTGATTCTAAAGTTAAAATGTGTTGAATCTGCAAAATCTAATACTTCTTGAGGTTTTTCCATGGCTACTACAACTAAACACATTAGACAGAGGAGGAATTGCTGTATAAAAATATTTTTGGAATCCTAATGTATATTATAAAAAATTATTCTTACCTACTTTCCAATGAGGTCTATTTTTATAACTAAATGAATTACCAAATGTGGAAATAAAGTGCCATATATAGAGGCTTGTGTGTGTGTGATTGCTTTCTTTTTTACTTAGTAATTACTCTGATTGCTGAATTTGGGGTTATTTTACCCTTTAAAAGTCGGACAGGACTGAGCGACTGAACTGAACTGAACTGAACTGAACTGAACTTACCCTTTAAAAATTTAACCACTAGTTGAAGGCTAACAGTATAATGCAGATGAGTTGGGGAACCTCAGAAATAGAGAAAGGTGCTAGTTTCTTACTTGAAACTTATTGCAAGTACCTAAGCCACCCATGAGAAATATGATGTCCATTTACTATGTTATTCTGGTCCTCACTAGAAAGCATTTTAAAACTTTTGTATAGTATATTTTCTGTTCTAATCATTTTATAGTCAATATAGCCTTTTTATCTAAAATAACTTCTTTTTTTCTGAAATATAATTTTGTTGCCAGCTTATCTCCCAGTGGAGAGGAAGTACAGATTATTACCTTTGGTTTAATATATTAAAGCAATTAGATAATCAACTCTGTATCCTTTCAAGGTTAAAAATTCATAATTTCTTTAGTATTTCCCCTAGATGAACTTTACTTTCTAAATTTTGAATTCTTTAACTTGTTTCCTACTCATCCCTTCTATATTATACTTGCTTCTGTCTAGTTTCTCTCTTTCTGTTATAAAAAAGATAGAATTACTCTTTAGATCAGTATGAGGCTAATGTTAAGACAAATGAAAGCTATTGGGTTTGAAAATATCTCTTTTGTTACTTCATCCCAGAAAATCCTAAGTTTTTTTATTGAGAGTTTGCCAGTGCTCAAATGACTTCAACTTAGCTTCAAATATAAGCTTCAAATATTTTACTATCTTTTTATATGTATAGTCATTTGTTTCCCATTTTGTACTGGATAAAGCAAAAAATACTTGGAAACTTGCACAAAAGTACTATGTCCAACTCTTAATTATCCAGGGGTATATTAACTCATTTAATGATTAATTAGTTAAAATAAAAGAGTATGTTTTAAAGGAAGAAATACAAAGCTTTAACAAGTTAAATATTGAATAATGAAATTATTGAAAATTAAATTATTTTAATTTATTAAATTAAATTATTGAAGATTAAATAATGAATATTTCTTTATTAGGAAGCATCATTGTTTGGGACTACACACCAAGAGACACAGCAAGTTATTCATTCATTCATGGAAATTCTCTTCCCCACTGACAAGGTGAATAATAAAACATGCAGTGCAGATATAAAGTGTGCAAGGGACACAGAAGGAGGGATCATAACAGAGAATGAATTATTATAATGTGTGAAGAAAGAAAAATATATTTATAATAGCATCTGAAGGAATAAAATGCTTTGGAATAAATTAACAAAAGAATGGTAGGACAAACTGAAAACTACATAGCATTGTTGAAAGAAATGGGAAGCTGAGAAACTGAAAGATTACAGTGAGGTCAAGATGGTGGGAGTAGGAGGATGCAAAACTCATTTCCTCCCATGAACACGTCACAAATACATCTACATGTGGAAGGGTTCTCACTGAAAGCTAACAGGAGACTGGCAGAAAGACTCCTGTATGGCCAAGGCTGTTCAAGATCCACACACAATTTGATTGGAACGGAAGAGAAGTGATCAGTGCCCTGGGAGGGTACTCAGAAGAGAAGCGGGACTGCATGGGCAGAGACCCTCCCTGGGGCGTGGGCAGTTAGAGCCACATATTGGGCACCCCAACCCGGGTTCTGACATTGGGAAGACAGTTCCCTTGACTGGTTGGAGGACTGGAGGGACTAATGGGAGAGCTATGGGAAGTCTGGACTCACTCGTGAAAAGTGCACACAAGCTTGCTTACACCCTGAGCACGATGGAGAGGGTGGATTAAAACTGTAAGCATAGACGGCCTGTTTCCCGCAATGGCCCCAGTGTGCCCCACCCCACCCCAGCCTAAGCAGAGCAACTGCTCTAGGCTCACTTGCTTCACAACGCAGCTCCACACTGGGGTGAGGGCTGTTGCCACTGAGGAGAGACCTTGCCTGTGAGACAAGCGCAGCTCAGACTCAAGGGATATCTGAGCACAGTGGGGGGAGCATTGCTGATGCTAACACAGGCAGTATATCAGAAGCAGCCCAGTCTCTCTCCGTGACCCAGCCTCCACAGCCTGTTCCATGATCCATGCTGAGCACCCATACTACCAGTGTTGTCCCAGCATTGCTACCCTCTGGTGAGGTTGCCAGTGCTGGGAGTGGGGAGAGCCGGCTCGGACCTGGCTCCCAGCGCCTCTGCTCCAGCGACTTGGTACCTGCCCCTGTCCTAAATAAGGCAGGAACAGCTACTGGAGAGAAGCACCTGTTCACACCTGGCTCTGGCCCAGCAACTCCGGCTCCATCTCCACTTGCTCCCAAGGTGACAGTTAGCAGCACACCCTAAGGAAAGAAATTGTATTTATGTCAGATCCAGCTCTTCCACCAAAGTCACTGGGCATTCACAAACTGTAAAAGGATGCTCCCACAGGGGCACCCCTGCAAGAGCACAATAGGTAATGGTTGCACCTAGTTTTCTAAAGATGAGCAAGTTAAGCAAAATAAGAAGACACAGGAATTTGTTTCAACTGAAAGAGCAAGAGAAAAACCCCTGAAAGAAAATTAATGAACATAAACAATTTATCAGAAAAAGAGTTCAAAGCACTAGTAATAAGAATGCTAACTGAATTATGGGAAAAAGTAGATAAATATGTGAGACATTTAACAAGGAACTAGAAAATATAAAAATTAATAGAACTGAAGAATACAGTAACTGCAATGAAAAACACACTAGAAGGAAGTGACACAGAAGAATACATAAATGATATAGAAGATAGAATAATGGAAATCATTCAATCAGAAGAGCAAAAAGAAACAGAGATCTGTTTAAGAGATATCTGGGACAACATAACTTTGATAACATTTACATGATAGGGGTCCTAGCAGGATAAGAGAGAAAGGGGTGTTGAAAATATTTTTGATGAAATTATGGCTTAAAACAGCCCAAACTTGAAGAAGGAAGCAGATATCCAGATACAGGAATGGCAGAGGGTCCCTGATGATATAAACCCAAGCAGACCCACATCAAGACTTAATTAAAATGGCAAATGCTAAAGAGAGAATTCTAAAGGCAGAAAGAGAATAACAAAGAATTATATACCTCAAGACAAATAGAAAATGAAAATGCAACATTCTAAAATCCATAGAATCCAACAGAAACAGTTATAGAAAATGTTTATAGTGATACAGACCTGCTCAAGAAACAAAACTCTCAAATAAACAACCTAACTTGAAGAGGAACATCTTTTGGAATCATCTAGGTGAATCAGCTGCAGGTTTATCCTGCTGAATTCTTGAGATTGAAATCCAGAGATGCAGCACTATGCACTAGTGCTATTGATTTTGTTTGTTTGTTTTGGGGAACAATTGTTTAATTTTTTGTACTAATTTAATAAAAAGAGAAAGGAAGGAAGAAGTGAGAAAGAGAAACCAGCCAGAATTCATAAATTCAAAATGGATAGAATGAGGGGGAAAAATTTCTAGTATGAAGCCAAAGTAATGAATATTGGAGAGATCATGAATATAAAATGTTATGAGAGGATGGATGGCAGGTGGAGTTTGAAGTACTTAATCTGAGTCAAAATTGTCAAGAAGGTTCCTATATGAGATTTTGTAGGATCCTTATGGCCCTGGGTTTAAGGGGACTGATTATATTAGAATTCATGAATTGGAACAGATATGGAGAAAACCTGCTGCAAAATATTTTCCTATATGTTTTACTTAATATTTTTATTCAGATAAACTATAAAAGGAGAAATAATTAGATCTGGTCATAGAAGACTTTATCAAATTTAAAATAATAAACTGAAATGATAAATCTGAGAGAATTAATATTCACAGTCATTAATGGAAATTTGTGTTCTGTAATTCTTTTTTAAAAAAAGTGCAACCATAATATTGTGCTTAAATCTCCCAAATATGTCTCTTATTGATTCTCATGGTTAAACCCAGAGTCTACAAAATTTATTGACTAAACTTAGGCTTTTTGGAGGCAGAATGGCATTTCTAACATATAAGTTGAATGTTTCCAAATAGCCTTTTTATGTTCTATTTTGAATTTCTCATGGACAATCTGAGGTTAGGGCTTTTTGTTGTTGTTTGTTTCTCAGTATTTCTTACTAAATCAGAATATAACCATTGGATTAGAAACACTGGATATAGACAAGACTGAGGTCAACCACTGACAAGATTTTGGTTAAAAATAAGTGAAATCCATTAGAATAGAACTGGTGAGAATCTTCAACAAAAGCTAACTTTTAAACTGAAAGCTCTTAACTCTTAGTCTTCTCAACTCCGTATTCCTCCAGCCCAACTCTGGATGTATATAGGCCCAAGGGAAATTATGTCAGTGGTTAAAGAAACTTGGAAATGTTGTTTTTGACATGGTCTACAGAATCCATCTCGTGAAAGTTCATAAATAGTGTCTCAGTCTAAAAATAGAAGCAAAATGGTTGCTATATTTATGTGCTAAAACCTACAAATATTGAAGCGTATTTTAAAATAAGTATTTCCAGGAATTTTTGACATATCCCTAGAAAAATAACCAATGACGAAATAATTTTTCATTTCCAAATTGACTCCAGATAAGGTGATGGCAGCTCCTCCACCGTTTATAGCTCTAAAGATAATTATGTCAACTCTCCAGTTAATAGACTACATAGAGATCTGAAGACTCAAAACCCAACAACATGTACCTTGGAAAAGGATTGCAACATCTTGTCTTTCTTACAAGGGAGCTAAATAAAAATGAGAAGAAGCATATTGTTGGTATAGGATTCACTAAGCATGACAATCCTCTGATACTGAGATTTAAATGGCCAATGCACTTTTATCTCTGCCAAGCATTTCTTTTTCCTTTCCCAGGCAGAAAGCATAAAGTTTGAAGTCTAGGGAAAGAATAAAATTCTTTGGCAGACAAAATGCAAATTTTGTGTTATTCACTCAATTCAATTTTATTGAGTGCTTACTGTGTTTCATGCACAGCTCTGTGAACAGAAATGAGTATAAAACACAAGGCTTTTGTCCTTAGACAGTTTACATTCTAGTGAGGAGAGACTCATGATATATAAATGAATAAAATAAAAAAGGTGTCAGAGTGTTAGTTTTATATTGCCACTATAACAAGTTACCAAAAGCTTAGTGACTTAGAGGGCTTCCCTTCTGGCTCAGTGGTAAAGATTCCACTGCAGTGCAGGAGATGCAGGTTTGATCCCTGGGTTGGAAAGATCCCCTGGAGAAGGAAATGGCAACCCACTCCAGTGTTCTTGCCTGGAAAGTCCCATGGACAGAGGAGCCTGGTGGGCTACAGTCCATGGAGTCACAAAAGAGTTGGACATAACTTTAGCAACTAAACAACAACAACAACAACTCAAATTTATTGTCTTGTAGTTATGGAGGTTATTGTCTGATACAGATTTCACTGAGCCAAAATCAAGGTGTCAGCTGAGCTATGTATTCTCTAGGAATCTAAGGGAGAGACCATTCTCCTTTTTTTCCCCAGCTTCTATATTCCTCCTGTATTCTTTGACTTATGGGCCCATTCTCCATTTTCAAAGTGCAAAACTCTAACTTTTCCCATCATCATATTTCCTCTCTCTGACCATGATCCTCCTGCTTATAGAATCATATAGTATTCTTGTGATTGTATTAGACCCACTTGTTTGGAGTTCAGTCACTCTGTCCTATCCAACTCTTTGCAACTCCATGGACTGCAGCATGCCAGACTTCCCTGTCCATCACCAACTCCCAGAGCTTGCTCAAACTCATGTCCATCCACTTGGTGATGCCATCCAACCATCTCATCCTCAGTTGTCAACATCTACTACCTTCAATCTTTCCCAGTATCAGGGTCTTTTCCAGTGAGTCAGTTCTTTGCATCAGGTGGCCAAAGTATAGGAGCTTCAGCTTCAGCATCAGTCCTTCCAATTAATATTCAGGACTGATTTCATTTAGGACTGGTTTGCTCTCCTTGCAGTCCAAAGGACTCTCAAGAATCTTCTCCAGCACCACAGTTTGAAAGAATCAATTCTTGGGTGCTCAGCTTTATTTATAGTTTAACTCTCACATCCATACATGACTACTGGAAAAACAACAGCTTTGACTAGATGGACCTTTGCTGGCAAAGTAATGTCTCTGCTTTTTAATATGCTGTCTAGGTTGGTCATAGCTTTTCTTCCAAGGAACAGACATCTTTTAATTTCATGGCTGCAGTCACCATCTGCAGTGATTTTGGAGCCCAAGAAAATAAAGACTGTCACTGTTTCCATTGTTTCCCCATCTATTTGCCAAGAAGTGATGGGACCAGATGTCATGATCTCAGGTTTTTGAATGTTGAGTTTTAAGCCAGCTTTTCCACTCTCCTCTTTCACATTTATCAAGAGGCTCTTTACTTCTTCACTTCTGCCATAAGGGTGATGTCATCTGTGTATCTGAGGTTATTGATATTCCTCCCGGCAATCTTGATTCCAGCTTGAGCTTCATCCAGCCTGACATTTCACATGATGTACTCTGCATATAAGTTAAACAAGCAGGATGACAATATACAGCCTTGTCTTACTCTTCTCCCAATTTGGAACCAGTCCATTGTTCCATGTCTTGTTCTAACTGTTGCTTCTTGACCTGCATTCAGATTTCTCAGGAGGCAAATAAGGTGGTCTGGTATTCCCATCTCTTTAGGAATTTTCCACAGTTTGTTGTGATCCACACAGCCAAAGGCTTGGTGTAGTCAATAAGGCAGAAGTAGATGTTTTTTTGGTCTTGTTTTTTCTATGATTCAACAGATGTTGGCAATTTGATCTCTGGTTCATCTGCCTTTTCTAAATCCAGCTTGACATCTAGACTTTCTCAGTTCATGTACTATTGAAGCCTGTCTTGCAGAATTTTAAGCGTTACTTTGCTAGCATGTGAGATGAATGCAATTGTGTGGTAGTTTGAATATTCTTTGGCATTGCCTTTCTTTGGGATTGAAATGAAAACTGACATTTTCCAGTACTGTGGCCATTGCTGTGTTTTCCAACTTTTCTGGCATACTGAGTACAGCACTTTCACAGCATAATCTTTTAGAATTTTAAATAGCTCAACTGGAATTCCATCACCTCCACTAGCTTTGTTCATAGAGATGCTTTCTAAGGCCCACTTGACTTTGCATCCCATTTGTTTAGTCCAGGCTAATCATCTTAGATTCTTAACTGAATGACATGTAGTCTTTTGCCTTATACAGTAGCATATTCACCTACTTTGAGGATGTAGGCAAATTTAGAGGGCCATTTTTCAGCCTACCAAAGGGAACTACTATTGATGGTGCTAAAAAAGCACAAACTTCCTTCTTTAGGTGGTCAGGAAAGTCTCTCTGAACAAGGATATTTAAGCTGAGATCTGTGCAATAAAAAGGAACCAAACCTGGGAAGGATTGGATGGTGTTGCTCTCCAGGTAGAAGACAAAATTAAAAAGGATTTGGCTGTGCAAGGAAAACAGAGATCAGTGTACTGTGCTTTAGTTACCAACTAGATCTTCCCTGGTGGCTCAGATAGTAAAGAATCTGCCTGCAATGTGGAAAACCCGGGTTTGCTACCTGGTTTGGGAAGATCCCCTGAAGAAGGGCATGGCAGCCCACTTCAATATTCTTGCCTGGAGAATTCCAAGGACAGAGGAGCCTGGCAGGCTACAGTCCATTGGATCACAAAGAGTCAGACATGACTGAAGCGACTTAGCATGCAGGAAAGTAGTATGAGCAGAGATGAAAGAAGTAGGTTAAAGCCAGATTAAGGAGTCAGTAAACTAGGACAAGCAAATAGAGAAGTATTTTTGCATCTGGTATCTTCTCTAGCTATATTTCAGAAGAGAAATGTTAAGTAAGCACTGAAAGATGAACTTTACATAATTAGGGTTAAAATGATGTGTCAGTGTAGTAACTGGAAATCAAAACTTTTGGTGGTATACCTTAATTTGTCTTGGTAAAGATGAATATATGTCTCTCCAGTTCTTTTTTTGTTTGTTTTGAAGATTGCTCAGTCATGTCCAACTGTTTGTGACCCCATGGATATACAGTCTCCAGGCCAGAATACCAGAGTGGGTAGCCGTTCCCTTCTCCAAGGGATTTTCCCAACCCAGGGATCAAACTCAGGTTTCCCACATTGCAGGTGGATTCTTTACCAGCTGAACCACCAGGGAAGCCAGTTCTTTGTTGCGGTAGAGGCTACAAAATCAAGACCAAATCTTCTGCAAAGATTCACTGGAAGGTCAATTAAGAAAGAGGAGATTGACTTTAGAAATGGATGTTCTGACTTTCTATGTGCTCATCAGGAAGCAACTTTGAAGGAAAGTTCTATTGTGAGGCCTAACTGGAAAGGATTGTTATTTCCACTGAAGGAAAAGATTCACAATCACATGGGCCCTTCAGAGGAAAAGGTATTTATTATGTGAAAAATGTATTAAAATAGGGACACACATCAGAGCCTAGGTTCATCTTTCCAAGTCTCAAACCTTTTAAAAATAGCAACCTGCTCTCTTTCTTAGGGAAGTGAGTTAGGAACCTATCATAAGCTCCTTCCTGGTATTCAGATGGCTTCTGCATGAAGGGATGAATATGGTTATGACTGAGTAGGTAATCCTCCTTTATTTGTTTAGTAAACATTTCATGACTATCTGCTTAAGGGAAAATTGGGGAGATAGGTGTAAACTGCCTTCAGGTACTAAGAGACTAGGGAGAAAATATGTATGTTTATCCCCCTGTTGCTCTCCTGTTCTATGGATGTTTATTCTCTTAAAATTCACGTGATCTAGCTATACTATCCTCTTATCCTCTTCTCTTCCACATTGTTACCTGTTGAGGACATTTACATATGATCATTAGCACTTTTAGAATATGACTTGTAGTCTTCCTTTTACACTCATATACTTCTATATTGCCCCCTTGTCATCACTGGCTATGTTTTAATAGATGGCAGTATCCTTGATCTCAACTTTAGAGAGCTTTGCTTTCCTCTTCTTGAGCCACTGTTACCTCTGGCTAGCTCATGAAACTTGTTGCTACCTGGAAATATTCCATTATGAACTCTTAAACACTATATTTTTCTGATCACCACTTTTATTTTTCTAGTCATTTACAGTATTCAACTTTATTTAGAGATTCTTTTTTTTCTTCTAATTTTCCCAATTAAACAGTGTCATCCTTATATATCTTCTTTTCTACTTTTCCCATGTTTTATACTCTAGTTGGACTTCCATCTGTCTGTGGTCAATTGACTCAATTGACTTATTCTTCAGTGTTTCTACAATAATTTCCTGACAAAACTTCAGTCTTTGGTAAATCTGTCTATAAATGTAGCATCTCTATCAGTCAAGGACTGCAATTGAATGCATGCAATGGATACTCAAATACAATGGCTTAAATTCTTTTAATAAGAATAATAAGTCCAGAGATTGACAGTCCAGGGCTGGTATAGTTACTCCTGTGTCATTAGTATTCTGAGCTCCTTCTGTCTTCCTGCTCCGGCCTTATCATTTGGCTTTAATCCTCATGGTTATCCCAAGATTGTTTCAAGGCCAAAAGCCGTTTACTATTTTCAGTCTCAAATACAAACAACAGGCAGGACAAAATAAAAGAAGTAACAAGGAGAAAAGTGACAATGCCTATATTTGGAAAGCAAAACAGTTTCAGAACTGTCTCAGCACACTTCTTTGTTTTTGTCCAGAACCTCCAATTGTGGCCAAAGAAAGGGTATGAATATAGAAGCTGGACACATGGTTGCTCCTAATGAAATCACATTTTCCTAGTAAGGAAGGGAAAGAGAATATATATGGGTGAGCTTTACCTAACTGTGTCTTTATACCTCTTTATATTAATTTGCTAGGACTGCCTTAAAAAGAATGCCACAGAATGAGAGGCTTAAACAATAGAGATTTATTTTCTTACAGTTCTGGAGGCTGGAAATCCAAGATCAAGGCAGAAAATTTGGTTTTTCCTCAGGCCTCTGTTTGTGCCCTCCAAGTGTCTGTTTCCTAGTCCTGTGTAGGTTCTGTTGGCTTTATGGTGGGCTAATGGCGACCTCCTCCAAGAGGGCTTATGCCACACCCAGGTCTGTTGCACCTGGAGCCCCTGTGGCTGGCCGCTGCTCACCTGTACCTTCACTGGAGACACTCAAACCCAGTTCTGTCTCAGTCTCTGGGTCTCTGCGTCCTATTGTGTACAAGGTTTGTTTGAATCCTCTGAGTATCTCTAGTGGGTATGGGGTTTGATCCTAAATGTGATTTCACCCCTCCTACCAACTTGCTGCGGCTTCTGCTTTGCCCTTGGATGTGGTGTATCTCCTCAAAGTCGCTCCAGCGCCACGCAGCTGCTGCTCCAGTGCCCACCTTCTTGCTGGGGCTTTTCTGCCTATTCCTATTTGAATGCAGAGTTCCTAAGAATAGCAAGGGGAGATAAGAAAGCCTTCCTCAGTGATCAATCCAAAGAAATAGAGGAAAACAATAGAATGGAAAAGACTAGAGATCTCTTCAAGAAAATAAGAGATACAAAGGGAACATTTCATGCAAAGATGGGCACAGTAAAGGACAGAAATGGTATGGACCTAACAGAAGCAGAAGATATTAAGAAGAGGTGGCAAGAATACACAGAAGAACTGTACAAAAAATCTCTACAGCCTAGATAATCATGATGGTGTGATCACTCACCTAGAGCCAGACATTCTGGAATGCGAAGTCAAGTGGACCTTACGAAGCTTTGCTCCACAAAGGTAGTGGAGGTGATGGAATTCCAGTTGAGCTATTTCAAATCCTAAAAGACGATGCTGTGAGAGTGCTACACTCAATATGCCAGCAAATTTAGAAAGCTCAGCAGTGGCCACAGAACTGGAAAAGGTTAGTTTTTAATCCAATCCCCCAAAAAGACAATGCTAAAGAATGCTCAAACAACCACACAATTGCACTCATCTTACAGGCTAGCTAAGTAATGCTCAAAATTCTCCAAGCCACGCTTCAACAGTATGTGAACCATGAACTTCCAGGTGTTCAAGTGAATTTCAAAAAGGCAGAGGAAACAGAAATCAAATTGCCAACATCTGTTGGATCATCAAAAAAAGCAAGAGAGTTCCAGAAGAACATCTACTTCTGCTTTATTGACTATGCAAAAGCCTTTGACTGTGTGGACCACAACAAACTCTGGAAAATTCTGAAAGAGATGGGAATAACAGACCACCTGACCTACCTCTTGAGAAACCTGTATGCAGGTCAGGAAACAACAGTTAGGACTGGAAATGGAACAACAGACTGGTTCCAAATCTTGAAAGGAGTTCCTCAAGGCTGTATATTGTCAACTTGCTTATTTAACTTATATGCAGGGTACATCATGAGAAACCCTGAGCTGCATGAAGCACAAGCTGAAATCAAGATTGCTGGAAGAAATATCAATAACCTCAGATATGCAAATAACACCACCCTTATGGCAGAAAGTGAAGAACTAAAGAGCCTCTTGATGAAAGTGAAAGAGGAGAGTGAAAAAGTTGGCTTAAAATGCAACATTCAGAAAACTAAGATCTTGGCATCTGGTCCTGTCACTTCATGATAAATAGAAAAACAGTGGAAACAGTGATGGTCTATTTTCTTGGGCTTCAAAATCACTGCAGATAGGGACTGCAGCCATGAAATTATAAGACACTTGTACCTTGGGAGGAAAGTTATGACCAACCTAGACAGCATATTAAAAAGCAGAGACATTACTTTACCAACAAATGTCCATGTAGTAAAAGCTATGTTTTTTCCAGTAGTCATGTATGGATGTGAGAATTGGACCATAAAGAAAGCTGAGTGCCAAAGAATTGATGCTTTTGACCTGTGGTGTTGGAGAAGTCTCTTGAGAGTCCCTTGCACTGCAAGGAAATCCAGGCAGTCCATCCTAAATGAAATCAGTCCTGAATATTTATTGGAAGGACTAATGCTATAACTGAAACTCCAATACTTTGACCACCGGATGGGAGGAACTGACACTGGAAAAGACCCTGATGCTGGGAATGATTGAAGGTGGGAGGAGAAGGGGATGACAGAGGATGAGATGTTTGGATGGTATCACTGACTCAATGGACATGAGTTTGAGTAAACTCTAGGAGTTGGTGATGGACAGGGAGGCCTGGTGTGTTGCAGTCCACAGGGTTGCCAAGAGTTGGACAGGATTGAGTGACTGAACTGACTGAGTAGACAGGCCTCCTTGGCTCATTGATAACCACCTTCTCACCGTGTTCTCACATGGCCTTCTTCTCTGTATACATGTCCCGGGCCTCCACTTCTTACAAGCACACTAGTCCTATTGGATTAGGACTCCACCTTTATTACCTCATTTACCCTACTTACCTCTTTAAGAGCCTGTCTCCAATACAGTCACATTGGGGATTAGGAATTCAAAATATGAGTTTAAGTGGTAAGATCTATAACATATAACACAGTCCATAAAACTCTTCCATTAGGTGCAAAAAAAAATGCATTAAACCTTCATCTCTCTTTATGAACCAGCTACACACCTCTTCTTGTCAATCTGAGGAAAAAAAAAATCACCCTACTTTCACTCTAACTCACAGAGAAAATACAGATTATGAGATAAGGACCTCTTCATCTTTCTTCCTTTCCTCTTCACCTGAAGGTTTACCTTGAACTGCTTTCACATATTTATTTTTTTCTATGTAAAATTAGGCAGGTAACAACAAAAATAGCAGCTGAAAGTTTCAGAATTAAAGCACATGTGTAGAATGAACAGCATCTTCTAAGGCAGTCAAACTAGAATGATGTCAAATAACCACATTTAACTGTTTTTCCAAGGTTTGGAGCATTCTTTTCAACAGAGAATAAAGAACGTTAGCCTTTCCTTGATGAAGGAAATCTTTTGTCATTGTTTTCAAGATAATGACATTTCATTATAAAATAGATAACTAATAAGGACTGACCATGTATATGGCACAAGGAACTCTTCTTAATACCATGTAAAGATGTATATGGGAAAATAATCTAAAAAAGAGTATATATATGTATGCGTACAACTGATACACTTTTCTTTGCAGCAGAAACTATGCAACATTGTAAGTCAACTATAATAAAAATTAAGAAACTTGCAAAGCAAAAAATAAATGAATTCTAAAAAAGATAGTGACATTTCATGTTTTGTCTTTCAGAAAAATTGCTTCAATCTTTATTCTTATCAGATATGTGATTGTCCATCAATATTTGAATTACATCACAATGACATCTAGTGGTTATAGGAATTTCTTTCAACTCAAAGAACTGCACTTTTAAGCATAAGGAGATCTTTGTAAACTAAACATAAGAAAGGAGAATGAGTCATTACAATGTAGTCCTTATCATTTCAATGTATTTGTGCTTTTGAACCTGACTCTTCCCCTACCTTCTACATCTATTTTTTTCTAAATGGAAACAGAAAGGGTGCAGAAAAATTTGCCACCTGATCAAAAGTGCCATATTGATGTCCAGTGTGGTGCTTCATGGAATCTGTCTTAAGTGTACAGAAACAAACAGATTGGTATAAAACTACTGATAAATACCCTACAGAATGACTTCAAGTGAAAAATCAAGACCCACATTTATATGATCTCCTCTTTCACCCTCATCAAGAGGCTCTTTAGTTTCTCTTAACTTTCTGCCATTAGAATTGTATCATCTGCATATCTGAGGTTGTTGATATTTCTCTTGGTAATTTTCATTCTAGCTTGCAATTCATCCAGCTTGGCATTTTACATGATGTACTCTGCATATAAGTTAAATAACCAGGGTGACAGTATACAGCCTTTTTGTACTCCTTTCCCAATTTTGAACCAGTTGTTCCATGTCCAGTTCTAACTACAGATTCTTAATCCATATACAAGTTTCTCAGGTGACGAGTAAAGCGGTCTGGTACTTTCATCTCTTTAAAAAATTTCCATAGTTTGTTGTGATCCACAGAGTCAAAAGCTTTAATGTAGTCAGTGAAGCAGGAGTAGATATTTTCCTGGAATTCCCTGATTTCTCTATGATCCAACACATGTACAGTTTTTGCTTTTAGAGTCAAATCCAAAAAAATATTGCCAAGGCTGATGTAAAGGACATACTGCCTGTTTTTTCTTCTAGGATTTTTATGGTTTTTGGCATTGCATTTAAGTTTTTAATCGAGTTTGAGTTTATTTTTATATAGGGTGTGAGAAAATAGTTCTGTTTGATTTTTTTGCCTATGACTGTCTGATTCTCCCAGCACCATTTATTGAAGAGGTGGTCTTTTCCCCACTGTATATTCTTGCCTCTTTCATTGTAGATTAATTGACCATATAAATGTGGGTTTATTTCTGGACACTCTATTCAGTTTCATTGACGTATGTGTCTGTTTCTGTGTCAGGACTATACTTTTTTGATATTGTAGCTTTGTAGTATAGTTTGAAAACAGAGAGTGTGATACTATGAATTTTATTGTTTTGTAAGATTTTTTTGGCTCTTTGGAATCTTTTCTGTTTTCTTACAAATGTTCAATGTACTTGTTCTAGTTCAGTAAAAAATGCTATTGTTATTTACTTAGAAATTGCATTAAAGCTAGAGATTCCTTGATTAGTATGGTAACTTTAACAATATTAATTTTTCCAGTCCATGAACACTGTATATCTTTCCATTCATTTGTGTCATATTCAATTTCTTTCATCAATGTCTTAGTAGTTTTCAAATTTATAGATCTTTCAACTCCTTGGTTAGATTTTTCCTAGATTTTTTTTTCTCTTGATGCAATTTTAAATGGGGTTGCTTTCTTAATTTTTATTTCTAATAGTTTGTTGTTATTGTATAAAGCTGCAACAGATTTCTACATGCTAATTTTGTGTCTTGCAACTTTACTGAATTAATTGATGAGTTCTAATAGTTTTTTGTTGGTATCCTTAGGATTTTCTGTATATAGTATCATGTCATTTGCAAATAGTGACAATTTTGCTTCTTTTTTTCCAATTTGGATTCCATTTATTTATTTATTTGCTGTGATTGGAGTTATAATATGATGGTGAATAAAAATGCTAAGAGGGGGCAACCTTATTTTGTCTTGTCTTGTTCCTGATCTTACAGTAAATGCTTTTAACTTTTCACTGTTGAGTATGATTTTAGTTGTAGTCTTGTCATATATGGCCTTTATTATATTGAGCTGTGTCCCTCTACAGTGACTTTGTTGAAATTTTTAACCATAAATGAACTTTGAATTTTGTCAAAAGCTTTTTCTGTGTGTTTTGAGATGATCATATATGACTTTTATTCTTCAGTTTGTTAATGTGGTGTATCATATTGATTGATTTGTGAATACTGAGCTATCCTTGCATCCCTGATATAAATCCCACTTGATTCTGCTGCATGATCCTTTTAAAATATTGTTGAACTTGATTTGCTAAATAATGTCCCTATGGTTCTTTTTATTATTGTTTCTTCTTGAAGGTTAATGATTATTTCCTTAGGATAAAGCCAAAGAAATATTTTTTAAAAATGCACACTCTTGCCAAATCAGAGTGTTATCTTTATCTTCTAATTTGGCAATTTAAAAATAAATATTTTATGTTTCTCTGCTATCTAGTTAGGTTGCCATTGTAAAATATGGCATTGTAAAATGTATTAGTCATTTAGAGTTCTTCCTTTTCAGGTTTAATGTATGTCAAACAATTTCCACCAGGTATCAGTTCAGTTCAGTTCAGTCACTCAGTCGTGTCTGACTCTTTGCGACCCCATGAACCACAGCACGCCAGGCCTCCTTGTCCATCACCAACGCCCAGAGTTCACCCAAACCCATGTCCAGAGAGTCAGTGATGCCATCTAACCATCTCATCCTCTGTTGTCCCCTTCTCCTCCTGCCCTCAATCTTTCTCAGCATCAGGGTCTTTTCCAATGAGTCAGCTCTTATCAGGTGGCCAAAGTATTGAAGTTTCAGCTTCAACATCAGTCCTTCCAATGAACATCCAAGATTGATCTCCTTTAGAATGGACTGGTTGGATCTCCTTACAGTCCAAGGGACTCTCAAAAGTCTTCTCCAACACCACAGTTCAAAAACATCAATTCTTCTACATTCAGCTTTCTTTATAGTGTAACTCTCACATCCATACATGACCACTGGAAAAACCATAGCCTTGACTAGAGGACCTTTGTTGGCAAAGTAATGTCTCTGGTTTTTAATTCCACAGGTATAGAGATTCCCTAGAGTAAGTGGAATACAAACAATACTGAAAATGCACCTCTGCTCATCCCCCAAATTGTTTCCTTTCTTGCTAAAGACAGGAAGTATTTTAATTTTGATGTGTTTTCTCCATGCCTCCGTACCTTTGACCACACTTGTCCTGCCTGCAATATCCTTCCTCACTGGGAAGACTTGTCTTCAGATCCCAGTGTTTTCTATCTTTTCTCCCACAGTATTCTGTGGCCTCTGTTATCTCACTTATGGGATACCTGGCTTTAGGGTTGGTGACCTGTGTCTGATCTGGAATAGGTGGTGAACTCTTTCATCCAGGGACCACATCTTATTTCTCCCCATGCTTCCTCCAACCTCTGATTTATTAGCACAGTTTCTTGAGCATATCTGGTGTGCAGCACATATTAAATTTTAACTTAAAAATAAGCGAGCAAGGGAAATATAAGTAAAGCTCAGTTTGGCATTTTATAACTCTGAGTCACATGAGCCAGTGTCTGATATGAAAAAAATGATTTGCCTAGAATATATTTAAACTTTAATTCAGTATTGGAAGATTGCTTATACACACACACACACACACACACACACACACACACACACACAGACACTGTTGTTGTTTGGTCACTAAGTCGTGTCTAACTCTTTGAAACCCCATGAACTGTAGCCCTTGAGTCTCTGCTGTCCTTGGGACTTCCCAGGCAAGAATACTGGAGTGGGTTGCCATTTCTTTCTCCAGGGGATTTTCCCAACCCAGGGATCAAATCTGCTTTTATATATATATATATACACACACACACATACATATATTCAAATACAACATAAAATACATATTCAGTTCAGTTCAGTTCAGTCGCTCAGTCGTGTCTGACTCTTTGCGACCCCATGAATCGCAGCACGCCAGGCCTCCCTGTCCACCACCAGCTCCCGAAGTTTACTCAAACTCATGCCCATCGAGTCGGTGATGCCATCCAGCCATCTCATCCTCTGTCGTCCCCTTCTTCTCCTGCCCCCAATCCCTCCTAGCATCAGGGTCTTTTCCAATGAGTCAACTCTTTGCATCAGGTGGCCAAAGTACTGGAGCTTCAGCTTCAGCATCAGTGCTTCCAATGAACACCCAGGACTGATCCCCTTTAGGATGGACTGGTTGGATCTCCTTGCGCTCCAAGGGACTCTCAAGAGTCTTCTCCAACACCACAGTTCAAAAGCATAAATTCTTTGGTGTCCAGCTTTCTTCACAGTCCAACTCTCACATCCATACACGACCACTGGAAAAACCATAGCCTTGACCAGACGGACCTTTGTTGGCAAAGTAATGTCTCTGCTTTTCAATATGCTATCTAGGTTGGTCATAAATTTCCTTCCAAGGAGTAAGTGTCTTTTAATTTCATGGCTGCAGTCACCATCTGCAGTGATTTTGGAGCCCAAAAAATGAACTCTGACACTATACGTCAAGGCTGTATATTGTCACCCTGCTTATTTAACTTATATGCAGAGTACATCATGAGAAACTCTGGGCTGGAAGAAGCACAAGCTGGAATCAAGATTGCCGGAAGAAATATCAATAACCTCAGATATGCAGATGACACCACCCTTATGGCTGAGAGTGAAGAGGAACTAAAAAGCCTCTTGATGAAAGTGAAAGAGGAGAGTGAAAAAATTGGTTTAAAGCTTAACATTCAGAAAACTAAGATCATGGCATCTGGTCCCATCACCTCATGGGAAATAGATGGGGAAACAATGGAAACACTGACAGACTTTATTTTCTTGGGCTCCAAAATCACTGTGGATGATGACTGCAGCCATGAAATTAAAAGATATTTGCCCCTTGGAAGAAAAGTTATGACCAACCTAGACAGCATATTAAAAAGCAGAGACATTACTTTGCCAACAAAGGTCCATCTAGCCAAAGCTATGGTTTTTCCAGTAGTCGTGTATGGATGTGAGAGTTGCACTATAAAGAAAGCTGAGTGCAGAAGAATTGATGCTTTTGACCTGTGGTGTTGGAGAAGACTCTTGAGAGTCACTTGGACTGCAAGGAGATCCAGGCAGTCCATCCTAAAGGAAATCAGTCCTGAATATTATTGGAAGGACTGATGCTGAAGCTGAAGCTCCAATACTTTGGCCACCTGATGCAAAGAACTGACTCCTTGGAAAAGACACTAATGCTGGGAAAGATTGAGGGCAGGAGGAGAAGTGGACAACAGAGGATGAGATGGCTGGATGGTGTCAAAGACTCGATAGACTTGAGTTTGAGCAAGCTCTGGAGGTCGGTGATGGACAGGGAAGCCTGGCATTCTGCAGTCCATGGGGTCGCATGCAGAGTTGGACACAACTGAACAACTGAACTGAACTGAACACATCAGTGTAATTTACATATTACACCATTCATTGCCTGTATCGGGCAATGTATTCATTTGCTGGGCATTGAGCACATGAAGCAGGAAGAGTGTTATTTTGCACTGACTAAGGCTTCCTTACTGTCGGCCTTGTGTGCCTGTGTGCTTAGTCGCTTCAGTCGTGTCTGACTCTTTGCAACCCTATGGACTCTATGCAGCCTGCCAGGCTTCAGTCTATGGGGATTCTCCATGCAAGAATACAGGAGTGGGTTGCCATGCCCTTCTGCAGGGGATCTTCCCAACCCAGGGATCGAACCCACATCTCTTATGTCTCCTGCATTGGTAAGTGGTTTCTTTAACACTAACACCACCTGGGAAGCCTTGGTGAGAACAAAATCTTTCCATTGATTTGGAAAGGATGTGAACTCTCTTCCAGCGCAGTGGGTGCTGGAAGAGGCCAGATGTTGACATCTATATTGTCCATGTCTTCAGTTCATCTAGTGAATGTTTTTCAAAATAAGAAAGGCCACATTTTCACTTTATCTTCCTATCTGCTGTGCCACACACATGCACACAGACATGGTCAAGCCAGTTCAAATCATTGCCTCTGGGACAAGAAAGTTTTTTCCTTCTATTTTATCTAAGTATCTTAAGGGCAGCCAATGTGGTTGTTAAATAGTGTAATATTTGGATTTTATGAGATAAATACCTGTTGATTTAAAAGTACATAATCGAAGAAGGTGGGAGGGGGGGCTCAAGATGGGGAACACATGTACACCCATGGGAGATTCAAGTCAATGTATGGCAAAACCAATACAATATTGTAAAGTAAAAGAAAGAAAGAAAAAAGAAAGAATATTTTTTTAAAAAGCACATAATCCTCTAGCCCATTGGATGATTGGAAGGAGGGCTTTCCTCTGGGACCTGAATTTGGCGTATTAAACGCTGACTTTCTCTTTTACCTCCCAAGTGTTCTGACCCTGGCGTTTTTTTTTTTTTTTTTCTTTCTGAATCTGCTAGTGTTGGATCATATTTTTTTAAAATGTACAATTGAAGCAGTGAAATAAAACAGAGCAATGTCTGAGATTCCCTCATCCTTCAAGGATTTTTCCTGGCTAAACAAAATGTATGAGATTTGGAGCTTGTTTCTCCAAAGACAAACTGGGGCTGATTATATGGGTAAAAAGAATATAAACACCTCTCCTTGGTTATGAGTGTTAACCTGTTCATGCAAATTGTCTTTTTAGTAGACCAGTTATCTGAAAGGTACTGTAAACACCATGGTATGAGCAAATTTAATTTTTTTTTCTACCTGAACTTTTTTCTACTTTTACCTCTACTCACTAAGTTGCCAATCCTCACTTTCCCCCTGATTTATTTAATGAGTTGCTTCTTAACTCTACCAACCACATAAGAAAATTGTCAGCATTTACATTGTAATTTGAGCTTTATTTGGGATGGGATCTTCCAGGGAAAACATACAGAGAAAGATATGAAAATAAAAGATGGAACTTTGGAGCTCATGAACACTTAAGGCTGAAGAAAGAGAATTGAGAAGTCCAATATGGAAGGGTGAGAAATTGGGACAAAAATCAAGTTTATAAAAAACCAAGGAAACAGTTTTAATAAGAAGGAAGTAGTGATTAATGTAAGAGCATTTGATATTTTAGGCAATTTTCTGATTTAATCTTCTGCTTCAAAATGAAGCTAGTTTATCAAGTAATAAATTTTATGAGCTTCTAACAAACTGCTTGCTTCAGTTGGAAATGGCAAAGAATCAGATTTTTCCTGAGTTCTTAGAACCTGGCTTGTCTGGTGGTTCAAATGGAAAAACATTCGCCTGCAATGCAGGATACCTGGGTTTGATCCTTGAATCATGAAAATCTCCTGGAGAAGGAAATGGCACCCCACTCCAGTGTTCTGCCTGGGAAATCCCATGGACAGAGGAGCCTGGTGGGCTAAGTCATTGGGGTCGCAAAGAGCTGGACACAACTGAGCAACTAACACTTTTCATTTTCACTGTAACCTTAACTACTTCTAAGCCCTAGTTGATATGTATGACAGATATGCAGCCCATATTGTTCCAGGCCAGAGCAACATGAAGGATGGTGTATGGAGATGGATTATTAGGAATGGACAGTATTCCTTAGCTCTCATTTTCATCTGCTGTTTTAAGACTTCAGTCACTTCAGTTCAGTTGCTCAGTCATTTCCAACTCTGCAACCCCATGGACTACAGCATGCCAGGCCTCCCTGTCCATCACCAATTCCCAGAGCTTACTCAAACTCATGTCCATCGAGCCGGTGATGCCATCCAACCATCTCATCCTCTGTTGTCCCCTTCTCCTCCTGCCCTCAATCTTTCCCAGCATCAGGGTCTTTTGCAATGAGTCAGTTCTTTGGATCAGGTGGCCAAACTATTGGAGCTTCAGCTTCAACATCAGTCCTTCCAATGAACATTCAGGACTGATTTCCTTTAGTATGGACTGGTTGGATCTCCTTGCATTCAAGGGACTTTCAAAAGTCTCTCCAACACCACAGTTCAAAGGCATCAATTCTTTGGCACTCAGCTTTCTTTATGGTCCAATTCTCACATCCATACATAACTACTGGAAAAACCATAGCTTTGAATAGATGGACTTTGTCAGCAAAGTAATGTCTCTGCTTTTTAATATGCTGTACATGTTAGTCACAGATTTTCTTCCAAGAAGTAAACCTTTTTTCATTTCATGGCTTCACTCACCATCTGCAGTGATTCTGGAGCCCAAGAAAATAAAGTCTCTCACTGTTTCCATTGTTTCCCCATCTATTTGTTGTGAAGTGATGGGACTGGATGCCATGATCTTAGTTTTTTGAATGTTGAGTTTTAAGCCAGGTTTTTTGCTCTCCTCTTTCATCTTCTTCAAGAGGCTCTTCAGTCCCTCTTCACTTTCTGCCATAAGGGTGGTGTCATCTGCATATCTGAGGTTATTGATAGTTCTCCCAGCAATCTTGATTCCAGTTTGTGCTTCATCCAGCCCAGCATTTCACATGATGTACTCTGCATAGACATTAAATAAGCAGGGTGACAATATACAGCCTTGACTTACTCATTTCCCAATTTGGAATCAGTTCATTGTTCCAAGTCTGGTTCTAACTGTTGCTTCTTGACCTGCATACATATTTCTCAGGAGACAAGTAAGGTGGTCTGGTATTTCCATTTCTTTAAGAATCTTCCACAGTTTGCTGTGATCCACACAGCCAAAGACTTTGGCGTAGTCAGTAAAGCAGAAGTAGATTTTTTCCTGAAATTCTCTTGCCTTTACTATGATCCAAAGAATGTTGATGATTTGATCTCTGATTTCTCTGCCTTTTCTGAATCCAGGCTGAAATCTGAAAATTCTTGGTTCTAGAAAGACAAAGGAGGAAAGGAAGGATATACCCATCTGAATGTAGAGTTCCAAAGAATAGCAAGGAGAAATAAGAGAGCCTTCCTAGGTGATCAATGCAAAGAAATAGAGAAAAAAAACAAAATGGGAAAGACTAGAGATCTCTTCAAGAAAACTAGAGATACCAAGGGAACATTTCATGCAAAGATGGGCACAATAAAGGCCAGAAATGGTATGGACTTAATAGAAGCAGAGGATATTAAGAAGAGGTGGCAAGAATACACAGAAAAACTATACAAAAAAGATCGTAATGACCCAGATAACCACAATGGTATGATCACTCACCTAGAGCCAGACACCCTGGAATGTGAAGTCAAGTGGGCCTTAGGAAGCATCACTTTGGATAAAGCTAGTGAAGGTGATGGAAGTTGAGCTCTTTCAAAATAAATGATAATGCTGTGAAAGTGCTGCAGTCGATATGCCAGCAAATTTGGAAAACTCGGCAGTGGCCTCAGGAGTGGAAAAAGTCAGTTTTCATCCAATCTCAAAGAAAGGCAATGCCAAGAATGCTCAAACTACTGCACAATTGCTGTCATCTCACAAGCTAGCAAAGTAATGCTCAAAATTTTCCAAGCCAGGCTTCAACAGTACATATTGAGAAGACTATATTCAAAGCCTTCCTTACTTATATCTGAGAATTATGCTGGCTAACATACATATGCTCTCCTACATGTTCTCAGCCTCCTTAAGTAGCCATGGTCTCTACCCTCTCCATCCACTGCAGGCATATGAGCTGTGTGCTGCATCCCATTCCCCCCCAGAGCTAGGGTACAGCTGAAATCCTGTACCCTACAATTCTGCAAAGCCATTGAGGAGTATATCTTTCTATTATCTTAGTACTATTTTTTTTTCCCAATGGGTATATACTCAAAGATTGGCTTGTACCTCAGTATCTCACAAAGTTTTTTTTTTTAACAGCTCATCCCACTCCTCACCCCCTGCAATTTGTATTCTCTTTCTCCCTAAAACTCATATGATAGGATGAGTCAGAAGGCAAATCTGATTATTAGTGGACTTTTTATTGTCCTCACTATCTATCACACTTTGTATCAACTTCATTGGCCAGCTCATTGTTTTTATTGTGAAAGTCTCTGAACTTGGCTTTCTCATCCAATAGAATGGACTGTGTCCAAGGAGGCATTTTTCTGGCTTACCCAGATTCTCCCAGACTTGGACACATCTGTCAAGAATCTGAGCTGGGCACACGTCTGAAGCTTTACTCGGGACCTTCTGCATGTTGACAGTCTTTCTCTCTCCGTCCATTTCGTAGCCATTACCATAAATGTGGTTCAAACAGATCTAAAATAACAGTTCACTTTATTACTTCAGATCAGAAGACATTTAATCAGGTGGTCATTTTGTGATCAAAACACATTAAAAAAAAACACCCTTTGGATTAGAAGTGGTAAGAGAAAAACAGTGATTTTGTGTAAACCATCCTGGATTCAAGTAAATTTGCCTAGCTTGCTCATCAGAGGCCTGTCAGTCCTGAATTCTTTGCTTTGAGGCTCATCTCTATCAATGTCAATTCTACATACCAGTCTAGTAGCTTCAAAAATTCATTTATGTTTTTTAGATAATGTATGACAAATTTCACTTAGGAAAATATATGATCTTATTTTTAAATAATTTTTATTCTGAAGAGAGGTGTCATTTCTACTATATTTAGCAGTTCTTCAGATTCCAGAAAATTTATTTCCATGTATAACTCCCCCTGTCCTCCCCTCTTTTTACTGTATATTAGATGCTGTGCCAGAATTTGTCTTGATACTTAAAGAATCCTAGGATTACCTGAGAGGCTCCAGAGTGTAAAATACTTGGCATCCATCATAAACTCATTGGTTACTTGTGGATTAGGCATTCCTCAAGTTAACTTGACTTTCTCAGACTATTGGTTTGACACAGTAGAAAGTGGCTGGGCTGTCCCCTTGACCTTGTGGTGCCTGAAATCTGAAAAGTCGAGAACATGTTCAGGTAAAACTCAAGAGAATTTCTTTAGAAATTAGAGGTGGCAGGCGGTGGGAAATAAGTAAAAAGAGTTTTTAAAATATCTGGAAACCAAAGTTTTAGTCAGGTAGTTTAAGAAAATGCAATGTAAAACAGCCTTTAGCAAAAACTCTAATTGGACAAAAGGGGAAGCAGCAAATTTGAGTCTTAAGATTCTGCTTTGTCCTAATTGTAGGGAGCAAAAAACTGAATTTAAGGAAATTTGCATGGAGGATAGTGATGATGATTGTGATTCTGTTACTGTCACTCTATTCTTTTGCTAGGTCTTCTCTGGTGGCTCAGATGATAAAGCATCTGCCTGCAATGAGGGAGACCTGGGTTCAATCCCTGGGTCAGGAAGGTCCCCTGGAGAAGGAAGTGACAGCTCACTCCAGTATTCTTGCCTGGAGAATTCCATGGACAGAGGAGCCTGGTGGGCTACAGTCCATGGGGTCACAAAGAGTCAGACATGACTAAGCAACTAACACACACACACTTTTGCTATAGTGGAAGCATTCCCTCATATATACATAATAAGCATTTCATATTCACTCAGCTTTATCTGGAAATTCCCTGATGGCTTGGTGGGTAAAGAATCTGCCTGCAATGCACAAGATGTGGATTTGAACCCTGGGTTGTGAAGATCGCCTGGAGAAGGGATTGGCATCTCATTCCAGTATTCTGGCCTGGAGAATCCCATGGACAGAAGAGCCTGGTGGGCTACAGCCCATGGGGTTGCAAGAGTCAGACACGACTGAGCAACTAGACATACATACACACACACACACACAGGATATCATACTTTGAAGCTGACTAACTAGCAAAGTGGCCATTTTAATTGCAGTATTTTCTCTCTGAATCCACTGGAAAAGATTTTAATAGATTTTCTTCCAAGATAGGCAAGCACTTGTAGAGGCAAAAAAGCAAAGTGCTGGTATGCAGTTTCAGAAATCTGTTGACTACATGTTCCCATATGTGTTCCAGGAAATTCACATTTGGATTTCAGTACAATTCAGAGTTATGGTAGGGCTATCCAACACTTTTTTGGAAGAGAGTTTGCTTGATACCAACATAAGGCTTGCCAAAACTCAGCAGGCCAAATTCTAGTTCTGGAATCTGTGGGAACCAAGAGATCAGCAGTTAGATCATGGGGGCTGTATCACTTTCAGCTCTCTGAGGAAACAAATTTTACCTAATGGTCCAGAAGATCATTTTAAATATAACCAATAGTCTTTAAAAAATGAAATGTCTCTTCTGTGGCATTTTATAGGGTATGTAACATTTAATAATGAACACATAACTATTACATTTCTTTCTCTGAGTATTGGCTAAAATGTTTCAGCTTTTCAGACTTAATTATATCTGGCCAGACATGTGCAATTATGCTTACCTTTAGAAATGAAAACCCACTAGTATTTATTGTGTGTATTAAACTAAGTTAGAAATTCAATCACTTTATAGCTAACCTGTGTCAAAACCAGAGTTTAACAAAACTCTGGTTAAAGTGATTAGTTGGCATTAAGCTCATTATTGAGTACAGAACTTCTCATCTTCCTTTAAAATATTGCTATTAACTTTGCAAAAATGGTGTGTTAGAAGTACAATAAGTGTAATAAAATAAGAAATTGTAAACCACAGTCAATCTGAGAATGTCC
The DNA here is from genome assembly GCF_023699985.2 of Odocoileus virginianus. Taxonomy (NCBI): domain Eukaryota; kingdom Metazoa; phylum Chordata; class Mammalia; order Artiodactyla; family Cervidae; genus Odocoileus; species Odocoileus virginianus. Next base: position 11,319,277 of record NC_069692.1, on the reverse strand, counting down.
GTTTCTTTTCCTAAGACTGAACTATAAAATGCAAGTACTGGAAGTGATCTTAAAGGTCCATGTTCAAGTACCCCAAGTTTTAGCAAAGGTAAGGCCAAGCCATTCCAGATGAACTATTTTCTTTTCTTAGAGATCCTAGTTATATTCCTTGTCATAACAGTCTGTTTTAATGCTTATCCAAATAATGAAACATTGTAAAATAATCCCTATTGTGACTTATTGTGCTAAATTTTGCAAGTATCTCTGCTAATGTTTTAAAACTCTTTCATTTTATGGTATAGACTGATTGGTTATATCCTCCTCAGAATGAACTTTTACATTAAGAGAGTGGGTTAAAGCTTCCTCTTCTTCATCTTAAACCATCCCAACTTTATGTGTAATAAGGATTGCTTTCTGTCTTATTGAAAGTAGTTTTCTTGGCCTTTGGAAAGTTTGTTCTTAATACCTCTTTCAGAAGGGTGAAAACTAAAATTTGATAAAGCGTTTTTTTTTCTTTTTTTCCATTTATTTTCATTAGTTGGAGGCTAATTACTTTACATCATTGCAGTGGTTTTTGTCATACATTGAAATGAATTAGCCATGGATTTACATGTATTCCCCATCCCGGTCCCCCCTCACACCTCCCTCTCCACCCAATCCCTCTGGGTCTTCCCAGTGCACCAGGCCCGAGCACTTGTCTCATGCACCCAACCTGGGCTGGTGATCTGTTTCACCCTAGATAATATACATGTTTCGATGCTGTTCTCTTGAAACATCCCACCCTCGCCTTCTCCCAGAGTCCACAAGTCTGTTCTATACATCTGAGTCTCTTTTTCTGTTTTGCATATAGGGTTATTGTTACCATCTTTCTAAATTCCATATATATGTGTTAGTATACTGTAATGGTCTTTATCTTTCTGGCTTACTTCGCTCTGTATAATGGGCTCCAGTTTCATCCATCTCATTAGAACTGATTCAAATGAATTCTTTTTAATGGCTGAGTAATATTCCATGGTGTATATGTACCACAGCTTCCTCATCCATTCGTCTGCTGATGGGCATCTAGGTTGCTTCCATGTCCTGGCTATTATAAACAGTCTCTGTTTGCAGATGACATGATCCTCTACATAGAAAACCCTAAAGACTCTACCAGAAAATTACTAGAGCTAATCAACGAATATAGTAAAGTTGCAGGATATAAAATTAACACACAGAAATCTCTTGCATTCCTATACACTAACAATGAGAAAACAGAAAGAGAAATTAAGGAAACGATACCATTCACCATTGCAACAAAAAGAATAAAATACTTAGGAGTATATCTACCTACCTAAAGAAACAAAAGACCTATACATAGAAAACTATAAAACAATGATGAAAGAAATCAAAGAGGACACAAACAGATGGAGAAATATACCGTGTTCATGGATTAGAAGAATCAATATTGTCAAAATGGCTATACTACCCAAAGCAATCTATAGATTCAATGCAATCCCTATCAAACTACCAACGGTATTTTTCACAGAACTAGAACAAATAATTTCACAATTTGTATGGAAATACAAAAAACCTCGAATAGCCAAAGTAATCCTGAGAAAGAAGAATGGAACTGGAGGAATCAGCCTGCCTGACTTCAGACTCTACTACAAAGCCACAGTCATCAAGACAGTATGGTACTGGCACAAAGACAGAAATATAGATCAATGGAACAGAATAGAAAGCCCAGAGATAAATCCACGAACCTATGGTCACCTTATCTTCGACAAAGGAGGCAAGGATATACAATGGAAAAAAGACAACCTCTTTAACAAGTGGTGCTGGGAAAACTGGTCAACCACCTGTAAAAGAATGAAACTAGAACACTTTCTAACACCATACACAAAAATAAACTCAAAATGGATTAAAGATCTAAATGTAAGACCAGAAACTATCAAACTCCTAGAGGAGAACGTAGGCAAAACACTCTCCGACATAAATCACAGCAGGATCCTCTATGACCCACATCCCAGAATTTTAGAAATAAAAGCAAAAATAAACAAATGAGACCTAATGAAACTTAAAAGCTTTTGCACAACAGAGGAAACTATAAGCAAGGTGAAAAGACAGCCCTCAGATTGGGAGAAAACAATAGCAAACGAAGCAACAGACAAAGGATTAATCTCAAAAATATACAAGCAACTCCTCCAGCTCAACTCCAGAAAAATAAATGACCCAATCAAAAAATGGGCCAAAGAACTAAACAGACATTTCTCCAAGGAAGACATACAGATGGCTAACAAACACATGAAAAGATGCTCAACATCACTCATTATCAGAGAAATGCAAATCAAAACCACAGTGAGGTACCATTATATGCCAGTCAGGATGGCTGCTATCCAAAAGTCTACAAGCAATAAATGCTGGAGAGGGTGTGGAGAAAAGGGAACCCTCTTACACTGTTGGTGGGAATGCAAATTAGTACAGCCACTATGGAAAACAGTGTGGAGATTTCTTAAAAAGCTGGAAATAGAACTGCCATATGACCCAGCAATCCCACTTCTGGGCATACACACTGAGGAAACCAGATCTGAAAGAGACACGTGCACCCCAATGTTCATCGCAGCACTGTTGATAAAGCTTTTAAAGTGAAAGTGTAAAAAATGACAAGTAAATTATCTTTCTTATATTCTTTATGAAAATCTGTATATTTATTTTCATATTATGCTTGCTTTTTGTACCAATAGAGTGTTTACTGTCTCAGCCATTATGATTATAGTATCTTCTATTTTTCTGAATTTCTGAAGTTCTGCTAGGCTCCATTTACCTGGAGGGAGAAATTCTAGATGCATTAGTTAACCTTTGTGACTTCTCAAAATACCCTATCTATTGTGGAAATTAGGTAGTTAACTTAAGGCCATATCCTTCTATTGAGTAAAATGGTAGATTTTATGTTTTCATGACTTTTGCAGTTTGTATTACTTATGCAATTAAGTTTCTCAGATAGCCATTATTATTCCAATTTCACTGTTTAAAAATAGTAAGTGAGAGGCCAAGTCACTTGCCTAAAGTGTTATGACTTATTAGTCAGAATCATCTGGAAATCTTTGGACCACTGCTCTTCCCACAAGGCCACATTGCTGATATTTTACTTTATTTATGTAGATTAATCTTTATACTCTAAGTGATTCATTTTTCAATTCTTATAAAAATAGTCTAACAAATGCAGTGGAAATTTTGGGAAAATAAATACTACTTTTTTTCCTACATAAAAATATTGTTTCAATGCTTTTGTGTTGATATTAAAAACTTGGCCTGTAAATGACTGTACAGTCAATTGAAATGATTCATCCTAGGACCAACTCTACCATCCAGAGTTCAGTGTTTTGGGGTTAGTGTGGACAAGAAGACTCATAATGACACATACAAAGTATTTCCTGACAATGAAATTTCTGGGACTAGAAATGATCATAACTAATTTGATGTATGTTCTCTGCTTTTTTTCCCATCAATTACAGTCACTAGAAAACATGCATGCAATCCTACCTATAATCAAGTAGGCATACTAATCACCTTTGAGAGATTTTTTGGTCTATGGTTCTATTAATATAAAACAGGGTAATCAAGGAAATGGTAATTTTAGCTAGATGCTTTCAATCCACCAAAATTAATATTTATTTTTAGATTGTTAGTGCTCCATAACAAACAATCATGATCCTGTGAGTTGAAACATATTCACAATTTCTACAATGTCTATATTAATAATGTCTCTTAGGGACCCCATCGTTAGGGAGGATTGTGAACCTAAGCTTTCTTTACTAGCTTTCCCCAGATATGCTGTATCTTCCTAAATTTTATGCATAGATTTGACATTGTAAGGATATCTAATATTTCAAATAATTCCATGTTGGGATGCAGATTGAAAATCAAGCTCCTAAAATGTGAAGCAAAATACCAAATGTGACCATTTGGGAAAATATTTTAAAAGATCTATAACTTTATAAGCAGATTGAAACCAGGCCTCCTGCATTGCAGGCAGATTCTTTACCAGCTGAGCCACCAGGGAAGGCCGAGAATACTGGAGTGGGTAGCCCATCCCTTCTCCAGTGGATCTTCCCGACCCAGGAATCGAGCCAGGTCTCCTGCATTTCAGGTGGCTTCTTTATCAGCTGAGCTACCAGGGAAGGCCTATGAAGATTTCACTTTACTTTAAAATGTTTAAAACCCTGCTCATATTTTGTAATATCTAGTCATAATTCTCCCCCTTTTTTCACCATATGCCATTAGGCTAAATGAAAAAAAAAACTTAGACTTTTGTTGTTGTTTAGTTGCTAAGTAGTGTCCGACTCTTTTGCAAGCCCATAGATTATGGCCCACCAGGCTCCTCTGTCCATGAAATTCTCCAGGCAAGAAAACTGGAGTGGGTTGCCATTCCCTTCTCCAGGGGATCTTCCTGACACAAGGATCAAACCCAAGTCTCCTGCATTACAGGCAGATTCGTTACTATCTGAACCATAGGGATTCTAATGTTATCTGATGTAAAGATCTATAACGGATGTTAAACCTTTTTCCTTAATAGTGTTTAACTTATTAATTAGCAAACCACATGCACAACCTGTGTATGAGTAAGTCTGCAGATAGTGACTTTATTTTAATGACAAAAGTTTTCCCTTACTGACTGAATGACTCATTTCCTTTAAGCAAACATTCATGAACAAATATGTTGAAAATTGCCTGGCATGACAATATCAATTTAAATTTGTTAGAAAATTAAAAAATAATGTGAAGCCAGTTTACCTTTAAATATCTCTCAGAATCTTTCTGTACCATAAGTTCTTGCACAAAACAATCAGATGTATCAGTATTATGCTCAGATTTTTAATCTCACCCAGTTGAAATTGGTTTCCTACCAACTCTGCTGAAGGCCAACACATTGGCTCCCATTACTTGAGCCAAATCAGACAATGAACCGTCTCTTTGTCTCCTTGGTTGATGGGAAGATTTGTAATGTTATAACTTTAGTTTGAGAAGAAATACAGTTTGAAATTATGGTGTCTCATAGATTTATTCACCCAGTTTTGTCTACAAATGGAAAGAAATGTATGTATCTACTGAGTAACTGAGACATACTTTAGTAAAATATATTTCCAAGAAGAAAAATGATTGTAGCAGTTATCATAACAATTTTAAGTGGATTGATTTTTTTCAAATTATAAAGTTTTGTTTTGTTGTAATCTCATTTTTTTCCTGTATGAGAGTTGTAGTGAAGTGAGTGAAAGTCACTCAGCCGTGTCTGACTCTTTGCGACCCCATGGAATATAGAGTCCATGGAATTCTCCAGGCCAGAATGTTAAAGTGGGTAGCCTTTCCCTTCTCCAGGGGATCTTCCCAACCCAGGAATCAAACCCAGGTCTCCTGCATTGCAGGTGGATTCTTTACCAGCTGAGCCACCAGGAAAGCCCAAGAATACTGGAGTGGGGAGCCTATCCCTTCTCCAGCGGATCTCCCTGGCCCAGGAATTGAACCGGGGTCTCCTGCATTGCAGGTGGATTCTTTACCGACTGAGCTATCAGGGAAGCCCAAGAGGGTTGCAGACTGAAATGCAGATTTTCTGGTGTTGAGTATGTAGCTAATAATGCTAATATTTCTAGAAGTTTCAGAATAATGAGAAATCAGTTTACAATAGGGGATTAGCCTTAGAAAGCATTGTGGTAATTGCCTCTATTTATACAACTGTATTGCTCTGGAGTATAGAGTCTAAATAAATTTTGAATTAAGCTAGAAAAACATTTTTATAAAGCAATCATATATTGATGAACTAGCAAACCATGAGAGATTGACTGTTTTTGTTTTATACGTTTTCTTCCAGCAGAGTGACTTTAAAAATCCTCATAATTCATTTAGGGTTTGTCTTGTTCTTCTATTGTCAATAACTACTCTGGAAGAAAATATGTGATGTTAACATCTAGCAAAATGTAGTCTTTATTTATTTATTTTTTTCCTCCAGACATTCACTTTGGGCTTAGTTTCAACATTTTATTTTATAAATTTCAAATAAAACATCTTATTTAAAAGGCTATTTTTTAATGGAAACCTAGATTAGATTGTTCTTAACAAAATAAGGAACATAAATGAAGTTATTTCATTTGGATATAAGCTTTTTATAGAGTGTAGTTGAATGATAAATGACTGATTGAAAACTAAATAAAGGGCTACAAATGACTAAGGTAAAGTGTAGAAAGGGTCTTATCTGATCTCAACATGACACAGAAAGAAAGAAATCTATTTGCTGATAAAAAGAAACAAAATCACACATTAACATCTGGACTTCATGTGGATGTTTCCTCAGTAATTAGCAGCAGCCCTTGTTCAGCGACATTCTTCCATCTGGGAACCAAACATCACAGGGACTAAAAATAAAGACAAGGAGAAAAGTTTAAAAAAAAATGCTTGCTGCAAAATAGTGTGGTTCCCCTACATTGTAAATTAAAGCAATCATTTCACCCTCTTTGGGTGCCAAACATACTTTCATCAGTATACTACCTAACATGCCTTGCAAACTGACAAATTTTGTTTTATATTCAGAGGAAAATATTATGATTTAAAACTATGCTTGTGATTTAGGACTTAAAGGATAATTGAAAGTATTATTAAAGGTATTTGTATACTGATAGATTTTTTTAAAAAAAGAATATATCAACATCAATTGATAGAATTGTTATCGCATATGTTACTTCAGGGCATAATGGACAAAAATTGTTTAAACTTTATTTCATGCTATGAAGAAGGTGGCTTATATACGTACAAAAGAGTGTTGTTTAGTCGTTAAGTCGTGTCTGACACTGCGACCCCATGAACTGCAGCACACCAGGCTTCCCTGTTCTTCACTATATTGCAGTTGCTTAAACTCATGTCCATTGAGTCAGTGATGCCATGCAACCATCTCATCCTCTGTCGTCCCCTTCTCCTCCTGCCTTCAGTCTTTCCCAGCATCAGGGTCTTTTCCAAAGAGTCAACTCTTCACATCAGGTGGCCAAACTATTGGAGCTTCAGCTTTAGCATCAGTTCCTCCAGTGAATATTCAGTATTGATTTCCTCTAGGATTGACTGGTTTGATCTCCTTGCTGCCTAAGGGACTCTCAAGAGTCTTCTCCAGCACCACAATCTGAAAGCATCAATTCTATGGACCTTTGTCAGCCAAGTGATGTCTCTGTTTTTTTAATATGCTGTTTAGGCTTGTCATAGCTTTTCTTCTAAGGAGCAAGCATCTTTTAATTTTGTGGCTACAGTCACCATCTGCAGTGTACAAGAGAGTGTATATTGGTTATTAAATTATTACTAACAGAAGAATAGTTAATTGGGGGGGTGGGGAGCTCCAAAATCACTGCAGATGGTGACTACAGCCATGAAATTAAAAGATGCTTACTCCTTGGAAGAAAAGCTATGACCAACATAGACAGCAAATTATAAAGTAGAGACATTACTGTGCCAACAAAGGTCCATCTAGTCAAAGTTGAGTTTTCCAGTAGTCATGTATGGATGTGAGAGTTGGGCTATTGAAAGCTGAGTGTCGAAGAACTGATGTTTTTGACCTGTGGTGTTGGATAAGACTCCTGAGAGTCCCTTGGACAGCAAGGAGATCCAACCAGTCCATCCTAAAGGAGACCAGTCCTGGGTGTTCATTGGAAGGACTGATGCTGAAGCTGAAACTCCAATACTTTGCCCACCCTGATGTGAAGAACTGACTCCTTGGAAAAGACCCTGATGTTGGGAAAGATTGAAGGCAGGAGGAGAAGGGGATGACAGAGGATGAGATGGTTGGATGGCATCACCGACTCAGTGGGTTTGAGTAAACTCTGGGAGTTGTAGATGGAGAAGGAAGCCTGTTGTGCTGCAGTTCATGGGATCGCAAAGAGTCAGACACGACTGAGCAACTGAAATGAGCTGAATGAAAGAATATATTTCTCTAGTCTTAAAGGAAAAAAACATACAATATACTAACTGTACTGGATGGTCTGCAATTTTTTGCCTGTTAAGAATAGCAAAGTAAACATCTACTTGTGCCTAAGAACAATCTGATGCTGGCAGGTCTCCTGCAACTATAATTCAGATTTTTATTCTCTCTTACAGTGTAGATTCTATGGAAGATACATTGCATAGCTTCTCTAAATTATTGCAGAATATGTATCATATGTTTTCTGAGGCTGCTTATCTTTTCATTGACTGAAGACTAAACCCATATGGTAAACACAAACAGAGCCTGTAGTTCATCATAAGGATGGAAATAGTCTCCAGAGATTTGAACTTTGGTTTCCAAACCCCTCTGAGTCAATTTGAAAGAGACTGGTCATTGTTTACATTGGCCCAATAATCTTAGAGCATGAAGGAAACCTGAAAACTGCCAGTCTTTTTCTAGCCTATCGAAAGTGGTTACCATCGATGAGGGTGGCTCTGGGAGTTCTCAGGAGCAACGACTGTACCTCATAATTCTGTCATTTTCTTCCCTCCCTTGATTTTAATGATTATTTCTTTATGATGTTGGCTAGTTTCAGTCCATCAACTAATTGCTACTGTTCTGAGCAAATATTAATATTTATTAATACTTTTCATAAATATTTGTACAAAAGTGGTTATTTGTCCACTTAAAAGCAACCTATAGTTATCAAAACTGGAACATTTTAGGCATGCCTGTTTTAGGGCGATGGAGCCAAAATTTTTCTAACCACTTCTTATACTGCAGGACGTTTCAGAATTTTATAGCCAAGATCATTTATTTCTCCTGGCATTATTAAACCATTCCTCTTCATTATCTTCTGTGTCCTATTCAAACCACTCATCCTTGCCTTCAAGCAGTTCCTTCACTCCTACCATCATCTCCTTCCACACTTTTCTATCCTTTAATTCATGGTCCTCAGTAGATTTTATTTTTCTATTGTTTCCTTTCCCATTGTTTTCTTTCCCATATTCCAAAGAGAAATATGAAATTTCCAAGTCAGGTCACATTTGGTAGGTAAACGTAGGTGAGTTGAGGCATTTATTAACTCACTTTCCCTAGTAGACAAAAAGTCCTTCACCTTTCATTGAAATGACTTATATTTATGTGTATATAAGGTGTTGGAAAAAAGTAAGGAGACCTTCAATAAAGGGTGAGGACATGAATAAATATGTTTTGTTTCTAAAGCTGCAAAAATAGCCATAAGCAGTGAACACTGAACTGAGAAGAGGACGGTGGATCTTTCATTTTAAAGAATATGAATTTTGGAACTTGGCCTTGATTTTTGGCAAAACAGTCATTTGGGGATTATTACTTTTGAAAAAATAATTTGGTAATACATATGCTCTTTTAAGGGTTTCACCAGTGACTCAGTGGTAAAGAATCCATCTGCAATGGAGGAAATGTGAGTTCAATTCCTAGGTTGAAAGATCCCTTGGAGGAGGGCATGGCAATCCACTTCAGCTTCTTGCATGGAGAATCCCACAGACAGAGAGGAGCCTGGCAGGCTGTAGTTCATAGGGTCGCAAAGAGTTGGACACGACTGAAGTGACTTAGTACGCACATGCTCTTTTAAATGTAAAAGTAGCATTTAACATACCCTACATACTTTAAAAAGTTAATTATCTTTCTTAAGGACCTTAAAAATAATCTAAAACCAGACTGTAGATCTGATTAAAGAAACATATGCTAGTGTATATGCAATATGTTGTAGATAGCTACTTAAGGAAAAAAGATCATACCAAACAAGTCAAACATGTATCTGCAACGTCAATTTACTTTCATAAAGGTAAGAATACAGTGACATGTTTTAGCAGATATATGCCTGCTTAAAAAGTCATCCTTGGGACTTCTCTGGAAGTTCAATGGTTAAGACCACCTTCCAATACAGTGGGTGAGGGTTCAATCCCTGGTTGTGGAATTAAGATCCCACCTGCCTTGTGGTGTGGCCAAAAGATAAATTAAAAATTTTAGTAAGTCATCCTTATTCTCTATTTGCCATTAATTAGACACACTAGGAAAGTTATGACCAACCTAGATAGCATATTAAAAAGCAGAGATATTACTTTGCCAACAAAGGTTCATCTAGTCAAGGTTAAGGTTTTTCCAGTGGTCATGTATGGATGTGAGAGTTGGACTGTGAAGAAAGCTGAGCATTGAAAAAATATGCTTTTGAATTGTGGTGTTGGAGAAGACTCTTGAGAGTCCCTTGGACTGCAAGGAGACCCAACCAGTCCATCCTAAAGGAGATCAGTCCTGGGTGTTCATTGGAAGGACTGATGTTGAAGCTGAAACTCCAATACTTTGGCCACCTCATGTAAAAAGTTGACTCATTGGAAAAGACCCTGATGCTAGGAGGGATTGGGGGCAGGAGGTGAAGGGGACGACAGAGGATGAGATGGCTGGATGGCATCACCAACTCGATGGACATGAGTTTGAGTAAACTCCAGGAGTTGGTGATGGACAGGGAGGCCTGGCGTGCTGCAATTCATGGGGTCGCAAAGAGTCAGACACAACTGAGCGACTGAACTGAACTGAGACACATTAGGGGGCTTCCCAGGTGGCACAGCTGGTAAAGAATCTACATACCAGTGCAGGAGACTTAAGCAACATGGGTTTGGTCCTTGGGTCAGGAAGATCCTCTGGAGTAGGAAATGGCAACCCACTCCAGTATTCTTGCCTGGAAAACTCCATGGACAGAAGAGCCTGGCAGGTTACACAGTCCATGGAGTCAGAAAGAGTCAGACACAAGTGAGACACAGAATATAGGGACAAGCTTAATAATATTTAAAGAAAGGATTTAGAAAGACTGAAGAAGCCTAGTAGAGATAAAGATATTCAGAAAGAACAGCCCCTTTGGGGAGGGTCAGAGGAGTTAGCAGACCTTAAATTAAAGAAGGAACACATAGATTGAATTTAGGTATTTTAGAAAACTGGAAGACAGTTATTTTAGTTTAATTATTTGGTTTATTTATTTATTTATTTCATTTACTATTAATAGGAAAATGTCTTGTAGGTCTTCATAGAACCATTCAACTTCACCTTCTTCAGCATTACTGGTTGGGGCATAGGCTTGGATTACCGTGATATTGAATGGTTTGCCTTGGAAACGAACAGAGATCATTCTGACATTTTTGAGATTGCATCCAAGTACTGCATTTCAGACTCTTTTGTTGACCATGGTGGCTACTCCATTTCTTCTAAGGGATTCCTGCCCACAGTAGTAGATATAATGGTCTTCTGAGTTAAATTCACCCATTCCAGCCATTTAAGTTTGCTGATTCCTAGAATGTCAACATTCACTCTTGCTATCTCCATCTTGCTTCTGCTCCAGCGAAGCGCAGCTGCTGCTCCTTACCTTAGACGAGGAGTATCTCCTCACCGCCGCCCCTCCTGACCTTGAACGTGGAGTAGCTCCTCTCGGCTCTCCTGCACCCCATAGCAGCCGCTCCTTGGAGGTGGGGTTGCTCCTCTTGGCCGCCGCCCCTGACCTTGGGTGAGGGGTAGCTCCTCATGGCCACGCATGAGGCCTCACTCCTCATGCAAAAAAGATGTCCTTTTCATTATAGGGGACCGGAATGCAAAAGTAGGAAGTCAAGAAACACCTGGAGTAACAGGCGAATTTGGCTTTGGAGTACGCAATGAAGCAGGGCAAAGGCTAGTAGAGTTTTGCCAAGAGAACACACTGGTCATAGCAAACACCCCCTTCCAACAACAGAAGAGAAGACTCTACACATGGACATCACCAGATGGTCAACACCGAAATCAGGCTGATTATATTCTTTGCAGCTAAAGATTGAGAAGCTCTATACAGTCAGCAAAAGCGAGACCGGGAGCTGACTGTGGCTCAGACCATGAAATCCTTACTGCCAAATTCAGACTTAAACTGAAGAAAGTAGGGAAAATGACTAGACCATTCAGGTATGAACTAAATCAAATCCATTATGACTACACAGTGGAAGTGAGAAATGGATTTAAGGGACTAGGTCTGACAGAGTGCCTGATGAACTATGGATGGAGGTTCATGGCATTGTACAGGAGACAGGGATCAAGACCATCCCCATGGAAAAGAAATGCAAAAAGGCAAAATGGTTGTCTGAGGAGGACTTACAAATACCTGTGAAAAGAAGAGAAGTGAAAAGCAAAGGAGAAAAGGAAAGATCTTCCCAGTTGAATGCAGAGTTCCAAAGAATAGCCAAGAGAGATATAAAGCCTTCCTCACCAATCAATGCAAAGAAATAGAGGAAAACAACAGAATGGGAAAGACTAGGGATCTCTTCAAGAAAATTAGAGATATATCAAGGGAACATTTCACGCAAAGATAGGTTTGATAAAGGACAGAAATGGTATGGACCTAACAGAAGCAGAAGCTATCAAGAAGAGGTGGCAAGAATTCACAGAAGAACTGTACAAAAAGATCTTCACAACCCAGATAATCACAATGGTGTGATCACTCACCTAGAACCAGACATCCTGGAATGCAAAGTCAAGTGGGCCTTAGAAAGCATCACTACGAACAAAGCTAGTGGATGTGATGGAATTCCAGTTGAGCTATTTCAAATTCTGAAAGATGATGCTGTGAAAGTGCTGCACTCAATATGCCAGCAAATTTGGAAAACTCAGCAGTGGCCACAGGACTGGAAAAGGTCAGTTTTCATTCCAATCCCAAAGAAAGGCAATCCTAAAGAATGCTCAAACTACTGCACAATTGCAGTCATCTCACACGCTAGTAAAGTAATGCTCAAAATTCTCCAAGCCAGGCTTCAGCAATATGTGAACCGTGAAGTTCCAGATGTTCAAGCTGGTTTTAGAAAAGACAGAGAAACAAGAGATCAAATTGCCAACATCCACTGGATCATTGAAAAAGCAAGAGAGTTCCATAAAAACTTCTATTTCTGCTTTATTGACTACGCCAAAGCCTTTGACTGTGTGGATCACAATAAACTGTGGAAAGTTCTTCAAGAGATGGGAATACCAGACCACCTGACCTGCCTCTTGAGAAACCTGTATGCAGGTCAGGAAGCAACAGTTAGAACTGGACATGGAACAACAGACTGGTTCCAAATAGGAAAAGGAGTACGTCAAGGCTGTATATTGTCACCCTGCTTGTTTAACTTATATGCAGAGTACATCATGCAGAAATGCTGGGCTGGAAGAAGCACAAGCTGGAATCAAGATTGCCGGGAGGAATATCAATAACCTCAGATATGCAGATGACACCACTCTTATGGCAGAAAGTGAAGAGGAACTAAAAAGCCTCTTAATGAAAGTGAAAGAGGAGAGTGAAAAAGTTGGCTTAAAGCTCAACATTCAGAAAACTAAGATCATGGCATCTGGTCCCATCACTTTGTGGGAAATAGATGGGGACACAGTGTAAACAGTGTCAGACTTTATTTTTTGGGAGGCTCCAAAATCTCTGCAGATGGTGATTGCCAGCCATGAAATTAAAAGACACTCCTTGGGAGGAAAGTTATGACCAACCTAGATAGCATATTAAAAAGCAGAGACATTACTTTGCCAACAAAGGTCCATCTGTCAAGGCTATGGTTTTTCCAGTAGTCATGTATGGACGTGAGAGTTGGATGGTGGAGAAAGCTGAGCACCAAAGAATTGACCCTTTTGAACTGTGGTGTTGGAGAAGACTCTTGAGAGTCCCTTGGAGTGCAAGGAGATCCAACCAGTCCATCCTAAAAGAGATCAGTCCTGGGTGTTCATTGGAAGGCATTGGAAGGACTGATGCTGAAGCTGAAACTCCAATACTTTGGCTACCTCATGGAAGAGTTGACTCATTGGAAAAGACCCTGATGCTGGGAGGGATTGGGGGCAGGAGGTGAAGGGGACGACAGAGGATGAGATGGCTGGATGGCATCACAGACTCGATGGGCATGAGTTTGAGTAAACTCCGGGAGTTGGTGATGGAGAGGGAGGCCTGGCGTGCTGCGATTCATGGGGTTGCAAAGAGTCGGACACAACTGAGCGACTGAACTGATTAATACTAAATATTGACTCTCTTTTAGCATAACTTTTGTACAGCAGAATCTAGAAGGCTAAATATGTATTTCTCAAAATCCTTTGCAGCAAAGGATTGTGCAGAACTTGTGCAGAACTGTTGTACTAAGCAGATACACTCAGCTTGTACAGAAGTGGGTAGTAATGCTTTTGTGGAAAAGAGCAGATCAGTTAACAATCCTGATAATGGGAGCACTTGGCTCTAAAGGCAAGCTTGAGTCAGTTTCTGGAATGTCTGGCAACAGACCCCTTGTGTCTTAGGTGTTAAGCAACTAGATGATATCTGGCTAGCTGTCATGGGTACACTAGAATAGCTGATGGAGGTTTGTGCATTTTTCTTTTATGCTCTGTTCCTGGCTCTGTAGTATTCAAACTCCATTCTTTGGTTTTCCCTGAGATTTGTAAGCTGCCTAACTTGATCTTTTCAATAATCTTCTTCTAAAACTAGCCACAGTGAATTTATTTTTCTGAAAGTAAGGATCTTGCAGAATACAGCTATATATATATATATATATATATATATATATATATATATATATTGCACCATGCAGCTTGCAGCATCCTAGTTGCTCCACCAGGGATTGACTATGGGCCCCAGCAGTGAAAGTGCCAAGACCTGACCGCTGGGCCACCAGGGAATTCCCCAATGCCAACATTTTAAGTACCATCTCACTTAAACTTTACATATACTCTTTGAAGCCCTTTCTCAAATCCGTCTAGTGATCACTGACAAAAAGTAGACAAATCCATGTCTGTCTTGATATGACCATTTTTAAGGAAGCCACATAAAGGAAATGGATTCAAAGGTAAGCCAAAGAGGGCTTATTTTAGACACGTGCACAAAAATAATTTAATAGAGGACCAATTATGTCTATGGAGTAGATTAATTCACTTCAGTTCAGTTCAGTTCAGTAGCTCAGTCATGACCAACTCTTTGTGATCCCATGGACTGCAGCACGCCAGGCTTCCCTGTCTATCACCAACTGCCAGAGCCTGCTCAAACTCACACCCATCGAGTTGTTGATACCATCTAACCTTCTTATCCTTTGTCTTCCCCTAATAGATAAATTAGTGAACTCAAAAGTTTCATCATGGAACATCCTTAAAGTGACTAGATATTAGGTTAGGCAATCATTTATTAGACCAGATCTCATCTAACAGACTTTCTATTTCAGTTTGTTATTTTAATCACAAGACTTCTAATTACTACTTAATTGTAATATGTCAATGGCCCCATGGTGCTGTGTTATAATTTTATGTAGCATATTGGTGGGTTAAATAATGTGACTATGTGATAGATAAGGAAGAAATTTTTATAGTTTCTTATTTTCTAAAAACATAACTACAACATATTTAAAATCCCCCATTAAAAAAATCCCCCATTAATTTTAAAATATCATTATATGTCCAAAGAGTGTTCAGATTTCCTCAGTTGCTTCATAATTATTTTTTAAGATTGTTCAAACCAAGATTCAGCAAAGTTTCTACATTGCAGTTGTTTGACTTGTATCTTAAATCCCTTTTGATCTGTGCACCCACTTGAATTTGCCTTGGAGAATTTTCCACAGTCTGGTTTTTGCTCAATGTATGATTGTAGGGTTATTTAACATGTTCTCCCCCCACCCCATTTCTTTATTTTCTATCAACTAAAGAGATTTAAGACTTTCAAATTCAGGTTTGATTTTTTTTTTTTTTTAATTTATCAGCCACAAAAATACGTCACTGATGGTCATGCGTACTTTTATCAGGAAGCCCATGTTGTCTGGTTGTTTTTCTTTTTATGGTGTTAACTGTCATTAATGTTTATTGTCTATATGCATTATTTCATGAAGGTTTAGTGATAGTCTAACTCTGTGATACCTCTGTTTATAGAAACTATATAAGGTAATTAGCAAGTTTATTTTAGTTTCTGTAAACTTTCTTCCATCTCCCTGTACTTCTTAATAATTGTGCTGTGTATACATCATAAGAACATGTAGCCATTATGTACTACAACATTTTTCTTGTATCTGTTATTTAGTTTTAGTTTCACAGGCACAACATTTTTCTTGTATTTGTTATTTAATATTAGTTTCACAAGTAAATATGTATTGAATTCTCACCGTCAGTCTTCATGCCATGGCCTGTCTACTCATTTTCACTATATAAAGTTTCTTCTCTAGTAGATTACTCAGGAAGAGTGCCATGGGATAATATTTCCAGAATCCTTGTATGTTCTTAGAAAGTTCAGCATTTTTATTTTGAAGGTCACTTTGCATATAAAAAATTAGTTCACACATTCTTTCCTTGAGTATCTCAAATATGTTAAGATATTTCATTGTCTTCTGTCATTAAGTGCTCCTGTTAAAAAAAGCATGAGAACAATCAAGTTTTCTCTTCCTTATAAATAACTGTCTTTTTTCTCTAGATACTCAAAAGTCTTTCAAAAAAATTAGTTTTACTATAATAATATGTAGTCTCTTTTGGTTAAACTTTTCTGGGTATGGGTTTGCCTTTTCAATATGTATATAAAGATTTTACTTATTTCAGAAAACTTTTTCTGAATTATACATTTCAGTATTCATTCTAGTCTCTTGCTTTATCTGTCTTCATTGGGGATTTCTATTACATAGGTGGTGAATTTTGCTTGCCTTTTTCTCTCTGTAAATTTCTTTTAATTTGTTTCATTGCTTTACTTTTAAATTTTATATCTTCTTTTACTTTCTTCTTTCCTATAGCCTATTTTTCAAACATATCCAAAGGCATTACCCATTATCCAAATCCATTTATTTTTTCCTACTTTCCTTCTAATTTAGTCATCATTTCTGAACTGATTTTTACTTTTATTTCTAAATTTATCTTTCTTGAGTTCTTTTCCTCTTTTCAAATATTCTTTTTTCCCCCCATCAGCTCATTTCTGAGTGTTTCTAATTCTTCTGGTATTCTTTCATAGTTTCTATTATTTTCTGAAATTCTTTTAGCTTGTTTTGAAATATTAGGGAATATTTTATCAATTTTGTGGGATGTTTTCTGGCATGACTTTATTGTCAACATGAGTATTATTTTGCTCATTATTCCTTTTCCTTACAAAAACTTTACATGGGTTCTGTCCACAGTTCATTCCTCTTACTGATTTTAAGTGATAAGTGTTTCCTATTCCTCAAAGAATGGAATGATCCACTAAGCCTCATGCCTCGGGCCTTCTCCTCCATACTTTTGTTCTGGAACTTCTTTTTTTGTGCCTCGGTGTGTCTGCCCAGCTCTGCTTAGATTCTCCTCTCAGAGGTTCTCCTTAGGTCAGGCATTTGTTTGAAAGGAGCCTCAGGTAGGTCAATAGGAAAGTTCTTAGTATGGAGACACCTCTGTACAATCAGCCCACTCTGTGATCCCTTGAACTCCCCCATGAATCACAGCCTCTGAAGGAACTGCCTAGGTGTGTCTGCTGTTTTTGAAATGGCTCACTGAGCTTTTTACATAAAAATAAGGACTCATTTTGGGGCAAATCCCTCTTAGGAACTTGTTCCTGGATTTCATATTCATCAGAAGTCTTATTTGTCTTCCCTCCACTGTCTTGAATGCAGTTGCTAATACCATGTGGGCCTGATGGCAGATCCAAGTTTGGGAGTTGCAGAGATGCTCTTTCTTCAAATTTTGCTGCAGGTGTTGGTCATAAAATTTTAGTTTGTTATTCTAGCTTCTCTGTTGTTGGAACAGAGGTTTGGAAAGATTAAAAACTAGGCCAAGGTTGCCTACATTGTCTTTCTGGAAAACAGTAATCCGTTTACTCTCAATCTTAAGGCATGACTGCAGGAGGATTTGAACTCTTTTCCTGAAGAGTTTAAAAAGCAGGCTAATTAGCAATCATTTTATATTGATATATTTGGGACACTCACCTGCTAGAAGTCTATGATTTCAACCATAATGCTCCTTTCCTTTGTTATATCTTACATAATACAATTTAGTCACTTTACAAGGGTAGTAGATAAATTCTTAAAGAATAAAAACTTTATTAATATATTTATAAATTTATAACTATATATGTTGATATATATCCATAAATTTACTGTATGTAATATATGTTTATGTAGCATATACTAAAAAGCATATCAAAAATTACTAGATATAAATTTTTTTAAATAAATGTGTTTTTTTATTAAAAAAAGAATACGTGGGTTTATTTTTGCTTATAAAAGACTAAAGCAACTCAATCCCACTTTAATCAGTTTTGCTTTTACTCTAAATGTTTTCTTCTCACCTAATAAAGAAGAGAAAGAATGTTTTGCCTAACTCAAGACCCATTTGCATCTGTGGTTTCTAAATGTCAAGCCCAAATCGAACACTCTGGAGTTTAACCTTGTTTGCTTTTGGCTAAAGTGACTTCCTGTTTCTAAGAAAGGGAAAAAAAAAGGTCTAAAAGTCTATTAAAAAGATCACAAGGCTTTTCTAAAATCCAGTGGCTCACACAGCAAAATACTTTGATGAATTAAGTACAAATAAATCCTAAAATGTAAATAAAATTTACCTGTAAAGTATAGTTGACTTTATAAATTCAGAAAGAAAGTAGTAGACTGAGACAAAATGTCCTTGGGAAAAAGGCTGCTAAGTTTGGCCAAACCCAAGTGTTTGAAAAACACTGTTGCTGGAGATGCATAATGAACCCAGAAATTTTTGCAGTTTTTGTGTTTTTCCTTCTTATAATTTTGTTGTACTTATTCCCACAGCCAACTTCAAGTGACCCTCCACCCCAGCCCCACCCCCCACCAAGGGAAAAAACAAGGCCACTGAAAAGTTTGCTTAAACGTCTTAATACTTTTAATCCTTACTTGTTATAATTTGATTACTGAGACATTTTCTCTGTGGGCCTCCTATTAAATCACTTTCAACTTGAAACAAACCAGAAATCCTTTTAAATAACAGAGCTAGTATTCATTTTAAGCTGCTCAGAATTTATACAGAAACTGTAGAATGTCTCTTCTAAAATGCTGTAAATGTGCCCAGAGGCTACTGTGATGGGCTTATCCTTCCAACCTAAGCAAAAATAAATAAATAAATGGCTGAACGTGGTGTTCTGGGTTACAAAGTAGAGGACAATGTTACTCAGCCTTGTAGCTACTTTTATTTATTGTTTCGTGTTCTTAGGTATCAGTGTTGATAGTTACCTGAAACTAACGGAGGTAGTTTTTCACTTTATATACCCAATAATAGAATTTTTTTTTCTTTTTATAAAAAACTTTTTATTTTGTATTGGGATAAAGCCAATTAACAATGTTGTGATAGTTTCAGGTAGACAGCAAAGGGACTCAGCCATACAGATATAAATTTTTTCCAAATACTAAATGTTTGTTGTGAAATAAATTACAAGGCTTATTTTTTAGCTCTAAGACTAACAAAACTCCAATCAAACCTTGTAACACTTTGTTATTTACTCTAAATGTTTTCTTCCAGCCAATAATAAATAAAGAAAACGAAATGTTTTCTAACTACAGACCTTTGCACAGCGGGTAAAATTCAACCAAATGAAACACCCGATTGGGAGTAACTATTTGCTGTGTGCTAAAGTGATTTAGTTTCTAAAAAGGTAAAAAAACACGTTAGAAAGCATAAAAAACACAAGCTTTTCAAATCCAGATGGGTCACACAGCTAAAGATACTTTGATGAATAAGTACAATATGATCCAAGAGAAAAAAATTTACACTTAGTATTTATTAAAATTCAGAAAAGTAAAGCTGACATAAATGTCATTGCGAAAAAGGGCTAGTTTCCAAAAATTTTACAAAACAAAGTGCTGGAGATGATATGAAGAATTTGAGTTTGTGTGTTTTCCTTACTACTAATTTTGGATGTGATTATTACAGCCAATTTCAATGTGAGACAACCCAAAGGGATAAAAAACAAATAAAGTTGTCTTTAATACTTAATCCTTACTTGTTCAAAATTGGATTACTGAACCAATATCTGATGTTTCCTATAATCACTTTCACTAACAACAGAATCTTTTAAATACAGAGCTAGACATTTTAGCGAGCTCAAGTCATGTATACAGAATGGAAATGGTCTTCTAAAATGCTGTAATGTCCAGACTATATATGGAATTATCCTTCCAAACCTAAGCAAAATAATAATAAATGGCTGCCAAGTGGTGTTCTGGAGTTACAAGAGAGGACAAGTAGCAGTGAAGGTAATATATTGTTTTGTTCTTGGTTATCATGTTGAAGTTACATGAAATGAACTGCAAGGTGTTTTCACTATATACCCAAAAGAGATTCAGATAGAAAAACTTTTTCATGTGGTATGGGATAAAGAATTAAGAATGTTGGGTAGGTGACAGTCAAAGGCTACTATTATTAGAAATGGATTATCATCCCAAAGACTCTCTAATTCAGGCTGTGACATATATTCAAGTTATGTCCCAGAGATAAAAACTCTATGGAAACTAGGAAACATCTTGGTTATAAATTTACATCATACTTTTTACACTAGAAAATGTAAATTGTGACTATTTAAGATATCAGAATTTTAAGAAAGAACAGTATATCAGGAATAGAATAAGATTGTGTTAGAGAAATATTTGAAATGATTACTGACAGGGATATATTGTAAAGTTACTAAATTTATAACAGCTAAAGGCCCACCCAGAGGGGAGAAAGAACAGAAAAAGTAATCATTACAGTAATTCTCAACCTTTTGTGTGCATAGATATTTCAAGGAAAACCCCTTAAAAATGCATGCTCAAGGTAATCTGCCCCAGGAGATACAATCTGATAGGTGATGCCCAGGAATCTGCATTTTAACAGTGTGATGTTATAGGTTGTCTTTGAACTTTTGTGAAATAATTCGAATTTTAGCCACGTAAAATATCTAAGAGCAATTTGTGAACTTTAGTGTCCAGGATAGGATTATTTTCTGAAAAATATTATTAACAATTGTGTTCTAAACATCAGAAAAAAAGTTGGGACAAATAGGAACAAAAGTTATGAAAATGACAAGTAGCTTGATGGATGAAGAAGAAAGACCGATTAAATAGAGAATGGAAAAATGTTTTGTAAACTATAAGGATTTTCAAGTTAAAGCAAAAGGAAGGGTGTGCAGGCATTCGTGTCTAGCAAAATAGATTTACTGTTTAGTCACTCAGTACTGTTCGACTCTTTTATGACCCCATGGACTCTCTTCCCTATCCATGGGATTTTCCAGGCAAGAATACTGGAGTGGGTTGCCATTTCTGCCTCCAAAAGAAATGAATACCAAGTTTTGAAAGTCTACACCAACCTGTCTCAGCTCTTCCAGATAAGGCATAAGGCCAGCCAGTATAACTTACTGCCCAAAGTGACTGCCCAAAGCTGCTTTCTCTGAACTACTTTATACTCTTGTATTCCAGATTCCTTAGCTTGTCACCCTACAACTTATTTTTCTGCTAAGTCCTCAGATCTGGCTTTGTCCTTTGGCTCCCCATCCCACTGCCCACCACTACTGAGCCAGGTCATGTATGCTTTGAAATGCTAGAACTTTGGAAGTGGAGTCAAGGTCAGTCTGGCTCCTTTGTGTTCCTGCTCACCTATCGTCATTCACTGTTCTACTTCTTGTATTGTTCCTTCTGAAATTGGCTGTAGTAATACCTGATTTTGGGGGCTATGCATATCTGCTGCCTGATCCAGGGTCAGTCTCTTTAGCCAAGTCAGTCTCTGGTGGCTTTATGATTTTCAAACTTTTATCTTCACTGTAAGCAATAGGGAAGCATGTTAAAAAACAAGAATACTCAGACTCCAGTAGTTCTGGAGAACAATCAAGATCAGTGTTATTCAAAGTGTGGGCCTCAAAATAAACAGCATCAGCAACAGCCTGGGAGGTTGTTAGGAATGTAAATTGCTGGATTCTATTCCATGTCTACTGAAACAGGTGCTCTGTAGGGAAGCGCAGCAATCTGTGTTTTAACAAGGAAGGCCCTTCTCTGACTTACTCAATTTGAGTGTTGCTACTGCTGACTGTTCATTGTTAAAGTATAATCTGAGTCCAGGCCTACTGAAACAGAATCTGTACTTTTAAAAAAATACCCAGGTTTTAGAAGTTCTGGGGCTTCCCAGGTGGCTTCCCAGTATAAAGAATCTGCCCGCCAGTGCACCAGTGCAGCAGATACAAGAGACATGGGCTCGATCCCTGGGCTGGGAAGATCCCCTGGAATAGAAATGGCAACCCACTTTAGTATTCTTGCTTGGAAAATTCCATGAACAGAGGAGCTTGGTGGGCTATAGTCCATGGGGTAGCAAAAGCGTCCGACACGACTGACCCCTGAGCACTTAAGAAGTTCTGGCCTGATAACTGTGCTTTTAAACAAATTACCTCAGTGTTTTTCAGGCAAAACAAAGGTGGAGGGTGTTGGCACTAACACCTGCTCTGCCCACAGGAGAGGGGCCAACCTGAGTTTGCTCTTCAGTCTCAGCTTGATGTTCCCCAAATGACTGTCTGTTTAAACATACATCTCTTCATGCCTCTCTGGTTCATAACACCAACCCTGTGTAGTATCCGTGTTTCAGAGCTGATGTGAGGATTGACTACTTCATGCCTATTAAAACCTGTTGAGACCCTCTGGTTAGATCCCAAGGTCCCCGAGGCATCTGTAGGGACATTTCTGCTGGTCCAGTGGCTAAGACTCCATGCTTCCCCTGCAAGGGCCGTGGTTCGATCTTTGGTCGGGGAAGTTCCACGTGCTGCATGGGATGAAAATGTGTTAGTCACTCAGTTGTGTCCCACTCTTTGTGACCCCATGGACTGTAGCCCACCAGGCTTCTCTGTTCATGGAATTCTCCAGGCAAGAATACAGGAGTGTGTAGGCATTTCCTTCTCCAGGGTAGAGAACCTGGGTCTTCTGCATTTCAGGGAGGTTCCTCACCATCTGAGCCACCAAGGAAGCCTGCTGATCTGCTGCCCCCAAAGCATCCATGTATTGTAGATTTTGCTGTCCCTGGTACCGTAATAGATTTTAGCGTGACAGTTACATAGCTCCCTACAAATGATGGCTTCACTCTCAAAACAGGTGCTAAGACAAAAAGAAATAAGCCAAATAATAGAAATAAAACAATGCTAAGTCTATACCCATTCCTTTCCCCCAGAAGTAAGATAATAGAGGCAACAGAGTATCCATATGTATTCTTTTATTATTCATTCAAACAGACTATTCAAGCTGAATATTCAATTAAAACTATCTTTCTGGTAACCAAAAGCTCAGCTGAGAAAGTCTGTGATGTTTTATTTGTCATCAGTATAAATTCCCAAGCTTAAACTACAATTTCTGAATAATGAGTCAAACTAATGCAATGTTATCTCTAGAGATTTAAATTGCAAATATTTGCCTCATAATCTGTGTAAGAAACAAATCTCCTTTGATCTCTTTAAAAGATATTACAACTTTTTATTGGGTTTTATTAAAAAGAAAAATAAGAACAAATATATTCCAACTCCATGGATGCTGCTTGAACGAGTAGACACATTTTTTTCATTACAAACACTATCAAAAGTATAACCCTTATCACACAATTTACCTTGTAATGTATACTTGTACATGTGTCTGTTTTTCCACTAAATTGTTAGCCTCTAGAGAACAAAGATGGGATCTTATTTATATTTGAAATCCTCAGAGTGCCTAGTGGTGCCGTGCAAAACCTCAATAAACATTTACAAAATGAAAACATGGATCATCTCCCCACTTCTTGCAAATACTGTGACTTTGTTCATCCTGTGTGCTTTAGTGTATTGCTAACCAAACTTCTGGCTATCCAGTAAAATAACTCAGTGTTCAAACCCTTAAGGAACTACTTGACTGATACAGCAGGGACCAACTAAACCCCATAGATTTAGTCATTTTTTCTATTCTGTCAGAAGAGCCCATGGATTAGGTGAAACTAGCAAACAACTTCACAAAGAAAATAACTAAAATTGATCTTAACCCCACTACAAACATACCCTTCTCAACTTTGAAAAATAATGACCTTAAAACCTCAAAATAATTTCCTATCCATCAAGCCCTCTGATAAATAGTCTTACTCATTAATCTAGGAAAAAGGAAACACAGAATGAGATTATACATACTAAATGATGGAAAGTGGCAAACTAGAGGAAAATGATCTAAGTTGAATTACAGGAAATTATTATTTTTATAGGCAAAAATTATTGAATATTAACAAATTCCTATGGTTCAACCTAATAATTGTTTTGTAATTCCCAGGCATACTATGTTTGATATCCTCACAAAGCCTAGTGATCATAAAAGTCTTTAAAACACAAGATGATTTCTATTAACCCCAAGAATTGAGTTCAAGAGATTCATTAGCTTTGTGAACCAAGTTCCAAGGACACTGGTGGTTAGAAGCTTTGTGTATTATTTTTTAAATTTTAGCCCTGCTTTTGTTTGTTTGCTAATAAACAGGCTCAGGATAAAACCAAAAGGAAATTGGAATATTTGACTACATTTTCTAAATTATAGTTGGTAAAGAACATACATTAGATCAATTTGAGTATTTGTTAAAATGCAATTATGTACGCATCACTTATTGAATCAAAATCTTAAAGTAAAGCCTCTGAAGTCAGAATTTTTACTAGGTATTCAGGATGAGTCTTGTTGTTCCAAATCTGACACCTTTTTTCTATGGATAAGATAACTGAAGTCTAAAGACAAGTATTTGATATGTCTTGATGCCATATATCTAATAAGTATCAGAACTGGTTCTCCAACCCAGTTCAGTCACTCAGTCATATCTGACTCTTTGCAACCCCATGGACTGCAACACACCAGGCTTCTCTGTCCATCTCCAACTCCCAGATCTTGCTCAAACTCATGTCCATTGAGTTGGTGATGCCATTCAGCTATCTCATAATCTGTTGTCCCCTTCTCCTCCTGCCTTTACTCTTTCCCAACATCAGTCTTTTCCAATGAGTCAGTTCTTTGTTTCATGTGGCCAAAGTATTGGAGTGTCAGCTTCAGCATCAGTCCTTCCAATGAATATTCAGGGCTGATTTCCTTTAGGAATGACTGATTAGACCTCCTTTCAGTCCAAGGGACTCTCAAGAGTCTTCCCTAACACTACAGTTAAAAGGCATCAATCTTCAGTGCTCAGCTTTCATTATAGTCCAGCTCTCACATCCATACATGATGGAAAAACTATTGGAAAAAAAGCTATTGGAAAACTATTGGAAAAAAAGCTATTGGAAAAACCACAGCTATGACTAAAACCATAGCTTTGACCTTTGTCAGCAAAGTAATGTCTCTGCTTTTTAATATGCTGTCTAGGTTGGTCATAGCTTTTCTTTCAAGGAGCAAGCATCTTAATTTCATGCTGCAGTCACCATCTGGAGTGATTCTGGAGCCCAAGAAAATGAAGTGTGTCACTGTTTCCTTTGTTCCCCCATCTATTTGCCAAGAAGTGATGGGACTGGATGTCATAATCTTAGTATTTTGAATATTGAATTTTAATAAGTTTTGAATGTTGAGTTTTAACAAGTTTCCATAATTTCATAATAAGTTTAATGAGTTTCCATAAGCCTCTTATCCTTATCCATCAGAGGGCAAACAGAATGAAAACCACAATCACAGAAAATCAATCAAACTGATCACAAGGCCCAGAGCCTTCTCTAACTCAGTGAAACTATGAGCCATGCCATGTGGGGCCACCCAAGATGGACGGGTCATGGTAGAGAGTTCTGATGAAACATGGTCCACTGAAGGGAATGGCAAACCACTTCAGTATTCTTGCCTTGAGAACCTGATGAACAGTATGAAAAGGCAAAAAGATAGGACACTGAAAGATGAACTCCTCAGGTCAATAAGTGCCCGATAGGCTACTGGAGAAGAGTGGAGAAATAACTCCAGAAAGAATAAAGAGACAGAGCCAAAGCAAAAACAACGCAAGGTTGTGGATGTGACTGGTGATGGAAGTAAAGTCCGATGCTGTAAAGAACAGTATTGCATAGGAACCTGAACTGTTAGGTCTAAGGTGAATGGGGAGTGGTCAAACAGGAGATGGCAAGAATGAGCATCGACATTTTAGGAATCAGTGAACTAAAATGGACTGGAATGGGTGAATTTAACTCAGATGACCATTATGTCTACTACTGTGGGAAAAATCCCTTAGAAGAAATGGAGTAACCATCATAGTCAACAAAAGAGCCTGCAATGTAGTACTTCAGTGCAATCTCAAAAATGACAGAATGATCTCTGTTCGTTTCCAAGGCAAATCATTCAATATCACAATGATCCAAGTCTATGCCCCAACCACTAATGCCAAAGAAGCTGAAGTTGAATGGCTCTATGAAGACCTACAAGACCTTCTAGAACTAACACACAAAAAAAGATGTCCTTTTCATCATAAGGGGCTGGAATGCAAAAGTAGGAAGTCAAGAAACACCTGGAGTAACAGGAAAATTTGGCCTTGGTGTACAAAATGAAGTAGGCAAAGACTAGCAGAGTTTTGCCAAGAGAACACACTGGTCATAGCAAATACCCTCTTCCAACAACACAAAAGAACACTCTACACATGGACATCACCATATAGTCAATCCCTAAATCAGATTCATTATATTCTTTGCAGTCAAAGATGGAGAAGCTCTTTATAGTCAGCATAAACAAGACTGGGAGCTGACTATGGCTGAGATAATGAACTCCTTATTGCAAAATTCAGACTAAAATTGAAGAAAGTAAGGAAAACCACTAAACCATTCAGGTATGACCTAAGTGAAATCCCTTATGATTATACAGTTAAGTGACAAATCATTCAAGGGATTAGATCTGATAGACAGAGTGCCTGAAAAATTATGGACAGAGGTTCATGACATTGTATAGGAGGCAGGGATCAAGACCATCCTCAAGAAAAAGAAATGCAAAAGGGCAAAATGGTTGTCTGAGGAGGCCCTTACAAATAGCTGAGAAAAGAAGAGAAGTGAAATGTAAAGGAGAAAAGGAAAGATATACCCATCTGAATGCAGAGTTCCAAAGAATAGCAAGGAGAGATTAGAAAGCCTTCCTCAGTGATCAGTGCAAAGAAATAGAGGACAACAATAGAATGGGAAAGACTAGAGATCTCTCATCCAAGAAGGTGGAAAAAACTCCCTTTCCACTAACTGTCCCTCCACCACCATCATTTTTTGCCCCCTCTCCATCCCTTTTCCACTTCACTAGATGTCAGTACCATCGCAGAAGTGTGTGAAAGGGTTGAATAACTAAAATTCCAGCTTTCTAGTGAGAAGTGTGAACAGGGAAGCTCAGGAAAATTGATAACTAGTGACAAAACCCTGGAAAAGGAGGTGCATCAGAAAATGAATTCATAAGCTGCTTCCTGGGCTCACCCTGGAACTGTCCTTATATGAATCTGAGCCTAAAGACTATATTACAGACTTTGAGAAGCAAATTTGTCAACAGACCACCATCCACATTTCAATTTGCATCAATAAAGACAATCAACAGATATCAAAACTGAGATAACAAAGGTGTTGGAATGGTCTGACAAATACTTTAAGCATGCTATTATAAAAATGCTGCAACAAACAACTGTAAACATTTTCACAATGAAAGGCAAAGTGGAAAGTTTCAGGGAAGAAGTAGAAGATATGTAGAAAAGAACCAATTGGAAATCTTAGAAAAGAAAAAGAGAGTAACCAAAAGCAAGAAGAGCTCTTACTAGCAACCGAAGAAAGAGTCAGTGAAATTGAAGATAGGTTAATAACAATTATATAATCAGAAGAACAGAGAGGAAAAAGATTTTTGAAAATGAAAGGATCATCAGGGACCTATAGAACAATGATAAAATGTTGAAGATTCACACCATGAGAGTCCCCCAAAGAGGAGGAATGCAGTGCTGAAAAAAGTTTGCAAACAAATGAAAAACTCTCAAGTTTGGCAAATGGCATAAGCCTATAGATTCAAGTATAAGATTCATGATAAGTCCAAGGAAATCTGTGCCCCCAAAATTGAGCTGATGAAAGATAAAGAAAAAATTATTGGAAACAGCCAGAGGAAAAAAATGATGCATTACGTATAGAGAAATAATGATGTGGATATTTGTAAATTTCTTATCAGAAGCCTAAGAGGCCATATGAAAGTGGGCCATTTGAAATGTGCTAAAAGAAAATAACCCTCAATCTGGAATTCTATACTCAGCAAAAAATTACTTCAGGAATGAAGGTAAAATAACGATATTCTCAGATGAAGAAAAACTAAGACAAGAGACACTAGCCTTAAAAGAAGCATAAAAATAAAGAAAAAAAAAAGTGTGAAAATAAATTCTTAAGAGGGGAAATAATCCAGAATGAAACTTGGAAGAGTAGGAGTGAAGAAAGAACTACAGACATAAAAGTCAGTCTTTTATAACCTAATCTCATGACATTCCATCTCCTTTGTCATATTCTAATTTTTTTTAAAGAAAATTCTATTCCCCACCCACACACAAATGGAGGAAATTACACAAGGGAATAAATATCATGTTGTAGGATCACTGGGAACTACTTCAGAAGCTGACTTCCACACCAATAGAAATATGAGAAAGCTAAAGTGTTTTTATTGATAACAGAAAAGCAGACTTCAGGGACAAGAAAATTACCAAGGATAAAAAGGATTATTACATAATGACAAAATTTTAATATATGAAGAAAGCATTGTTGTCATCGTTCAGTTGTTTTGTAATGTCCGATACTTCGAAACCCCATGGACTGCAGCATGCCAGGCTTCCCTATCCTTCCCTATCTCCTGGACTTTGCACAAACTCATATCCATTGAGTCAATGATGCCATCCAACCATCTCATCTTCTATCATCAACTTTTCCTCCTGCCTTCAATCATTTCTAGTATCAGGATCATTTCCAATGAATTGGCTCTTTTTATCAGTTGGCGAAAATACTGGAGCTTCAGCTTCAGCATGAGTCCTTCCAATAAAGAAAGCATAATGATTCTAAATGTGTATATAGCCCAAAACAGAGCAAAAATGGACACAACTGAAAGGAAAAATATACAAACCCACAATTATAGTTGGAGACTTCAATGTTCCTCTGAATAGAGGAAATACAAAATCAACAAGGATGTAGAAAAACTAAGCAGTACCAGCATCCAGTTGGATCTAATTGATATTTTAAGATAGTCCATCCAACAACAGCACAATACACTTTTTTTTTTTCAGATACACATGGAACATTCACCAAGACACCCCATATTCTGGATCATAAAATCTTAATAAATTAAAAAAAATTACAGTGCACAAAATATGTCTTCAGATTATAGTGGAATTAAAGTAGCAATCAATAGTGGAAAGATTGTAGGAAAGTCTCCAAACATTTATAAATAAACAACACTTTGAAATAATAACAGGTCAAAGAAGAAATCTAAAGGTATATTACAGGGGCTTCCCTGGTGTTCCAAGGGTTAAGATTCTGCACTCCCAATGAAAGGGGCATAGGTTACAATATTTTGAGTAACTGAACATGAAAATGCAGCATACAAAACTTTGAAAACAGCTAAATAATGCTTAGAGGAAAATTTATAGCATTGAATGCTTTCATTAAAAAAGAAGGAAGACCTCATATCAATAATGCAAGCTTTCATGTTAAGAAACTAGAGTAAGAAGAGTAAAATAAGCCTAAAACAAACAGAAATAAGAAAAAAAAAACAGAAATTAAAAAATAAAAACAAAAAGCAATATAGCAAAACAATAAAGCCAAATTATGTAATTTGAAAGGATCAATAAAATTGGTAAACTTCTAGCAAGATTGATAAGGAATAAAAGAGGGAAGACATATTACCAAGGAACATATAAAATATGTTTAGTACCGTTTATAGTCTAGAAAGAGCTTCCCCAGGGGGCATGGTGGTAAAGAATCTGCCTGCAATGCAGGAGAACTGGGTTTTATCCCTGGGTGGGAAAGATCCCCTGGAGAAGGAAATGGCAACCCACTCCAGTTTTCATGCCTGGAGAATTCCATGGATGGCAGAGCCTGACAGGCTACAGTCTATGGGGCTACAAGAGTTAGACATGACTCAGTGATTGTATTATTATTATTATTATAGTCTAGAAACCTTGAATTAAAAAGAGATACCATTAAAGGAGATACCATTTTGCCTTCTCATCAATTATAAGTTTTTAAAAAATATGTGACATTTATTATTGAGGGGGATATTGTTAAAAGCACAGTCTATGCTGTTAGGACTATGAATTACTACAGTTGTTTTTGGCAAATAACTTGTTAATATTAAATTTTTGAATATGCAGTTTCGACCTGCTATCCCCCTTGTGGGATAAAAAATAAGCATATGAATATTGTTTAGTCTCCCAGTCATGTCCAACTCTTTGCAACCCCATGGACTGCAGCACACCAGGCCTCCCTGTTCCTCACCATCTCCCGAAGTTTTCCCAGGTTCACGTCCATTGCATTAGTGATGCCATCCTGTCATCTCTGACACCTCTGACACCTTCTTCTCCTGCTCTCAATCTTTCCCAGCACCAGGAACTTTTCCAAAGAGTCAGCTGTTCACATCAGGTGACCGAAAGTGTACGAATATGCACATATAAAAATGTTCACTATAGTAGTGTTTCCAAACATATATATATATGTGTGTGTGTGTGTGTGTGTGTGTGTGTATAAATTAGGGTCAACTTGAGTGTCTGGGGAAGGACTGGATATATATATTTTTAGAATGTTCATGTTATTTTGTTAAGTAATAAGCTAATGTAGAGATTTTAAAACAGAGCCCTTAAATTCTTGGATGCTCTTCCCATCAAGCGGTGGGATCTCTAGTGGGTGGGTGATTAGTCTTTTAGAATCTGACAGCTTTCATTTCCTGTCCCCTGAGATGTTCAACCTTGGAACTCAACCACTATACCATTCTTGACAGAGAGGGCTGGGCAGAAAACTACCTGTTAGGAGGCTATTTTGTAACTTTTCCTTATAAAGTTGGCAGTTATTTGTCCTCACTGAAATAGAGACATATTCTGGATATGGATCTACTTTCCCCTTCTGTAATGTTTCTGCCAGTAACACCATTTGTGCACTCAGAGAAGGCTGTATCACCTGTCATGACATTCTCCATACCATTGTGAAATGAACTCATCTCACAGCAGAGGAAGTATTGATGGGCTCATGCCCATGAAATTAACTGATCTTACCACCTGCACCAAGTTTTGAACAAGACATAGCAAACACCGCTTCCAACAACACAAAAGAACACTCTACACATGGACATCACCAGATGGTCAATACCGAAATCAGATTCATTATATTCTTTGCAGCCAAAGATGGAGAAGCTCTATAGAGTCAGCAAAAACAATACCAGGAGCTGACTGTGGCTCAGATCATGAACTCCTTATTGCAAAATTCAGACTTAAATTGAAGAAAGTAGGAAAAACCACTAAACCATCAGGTATGACTTAAATTGAATCCCTTACGATTATACAGTGGAAGTGACAAATAGATTCAAGGGGTTAGATCTGATAGATAGAGTGCCTGAAGAACTATGAACAGAGGTTCATGACATTGTATAGGAGGCAGGGATCAAGACCATCCCCAAGAAAAAGAAATGCAAAAAGGCAAAATGGTTGCCTGACGAGGCCTTACAAATAGCTGAAAAAAGGAGAGAAGTGAAAAGCAAAGGAGAAAAGGAAAGATATTCCCATTTGAATGCAGGGTTCCAAAGAATAGCCAGGAGAGATAAGAAAGCCTTCCCCAGAGATCAATGCAAAGAAATAGAGGAAAACAACAGAATGGGAAAGACTAGAGATCTCTTTAAGAATATTAGAGATACCAAGGGGACATTTCATGAAAAGATGGGCATGATAAAGGACAGAAGTAATATGGACCTAACAGAAGCAGAAGATATTAAGAGGTGGGAAGAATACACAGAAGAACTATACAAAAAAGATCTTCATGACCCAAATAACCACGATGATGCGATCACTCACCTAGAGCCAGACACCCTGAAATGAGAAGCCAAGCAGGCCTTAGGAAGCATCACTATGAACAAAGCCAGTGGAGGTGATAGAATTTCGGTTGAGTTACTTCAAATCCTAAAAGGTGATGCTGTGAAAGTGCTGCACTCAATATGTCAGCAAATTCGGAAAACTAGTCTGTGGCCACAGGACCTAAAAGGTCAGTTTTCATCCCAATCCCAAAGAAGGGCAGTGCCAAAGAATGTTCAAACTGAGGCACAATTGCACTCATCTCACATGCTAACAAAATAATACTCAAAAATTCTTCAAGACAGGTTTCAACAGTACATGAACCATTAACTTCTAGATGTTCAAGCTGGATTTAGAAAAGACAGAAGAACCAGACATCAAATTGTCAACATCTGTTGAATAATGTAAAAAGCAAGAGAATTCCAGAAAAACATCTACTTCTGCTTTACTGATTATGCCAAAGCCTTTGACTGTGAAGATCACAACAAACTGTGGAAAATTCTTCAAGAGTTGGGAATACCAGACCACCTGACTTGCCTCCTGAGAAATCTGTATGCAGGTCAAGAAGCAACAATTAGAACCGGACATGGAACAACATACTGGTTCAAAATTGAGAAATATGTTAAGGCTGTATATTGTCACCCTGCTTATTTAACTTATATGCAGAGTACATCATGCAAAATGCCATGCTGGATGAAGCACAATCTGGAATCAAGATTGCCAGGAGAAATATCAATAACCTCAAACACACAGATGACACCACCCTTATGGCAGAAAATGAAGAGGAACTGAAGAGCCTCTTGATGAAAGTGAAAAAGCTGGCTTCAAACTCAACATTCAGAAAACTAAGATCATGGCATCTGGTCCCATTACTTCATGGTAAATAGATGAAACAACGGAAATAGTGACAGACTTCATTTTCTTGGGCTCCAAAATCACTGCAGATGGTGACTGCAGGCATGACATGAAAAGACACTTGCTTCTTGGAAGAAAAGCTATGACCAACCTAGACAGCATATTACAAAGCAGAGTCATTACTTTGCTGACAAAGGTCCGTCTAGTCAAAGCTATGTTTTTTCCAGTAGTCATGTATGGATGTGAGAATTGGACTATAGAGAAAGCTGAGCACCGAAGAATTGATGCTTTTGAACTGTGCTGTTGGAGAAGATTCTTGAGAGCCCCTTGGACTGTAAGGATATCCAACCAGTCAGTCCTAAAGGAAATTAGTCCTGAATATTCATTAGAATGACTGATGTTGAAGCTGAAACTCAAATAGTTTGGCCACCCGAAGAGTAGACTCATTGGAAAAGACCCTGATGTTGGGAAAGATTGAAGGCAGGAGAAGGGGACGACAGGATGAGATGGCTGGATGGCATCACTGACTCAATGGACATGAGTTTGTGTAAACTCTGGGAGTTGGCGATGGGCAGGGAGGCCTGGCGTGCTGCAGTCCTTGGGGTCGCAAAGAGTCAGACACGACTGAGTAACTGAACTGAACTGATTACCTACATCATCACCTGGTAGTGTATTTCCTGTCCTGGCAAAACTATATTCCTGTTTAAACCTAACCCTTCCCACCTTTCCCACTTGCGTCTGTGCAGCTGAATGTGGCTTGATACCCTAACTGATATCACTTTAAACTCATGGCCATGATCCTCAAGAGTGTCATTAATGGTTTTATGTAATCATACTAGATGTCCCTAGTCTGGTTTCTCTCTCTTGTCAAAAAATTCTTCATATCTCCTGTATCCTCAAAGTACCACTCCTCTTCCTCCTGTCCTCAATCAACTTCCAAGCTGAATGAGACCCTTTTTTGATATAGGCAGGAGATGAAAAATGATGTGGTCTCCTTATTTGTGTGAATACCCTCCTGGGATTTCTTCACTGACCAGTGAAACTACCTTCTCTGAGATATTTTCTCTGATTATTCTATCACATGGTGATCTCCATTATATCCAAATTTCTATAACATTTTCTGTACCATAATTTTTGTCATTTACTTCAAAATCACTTTTATAGCTATTTACTTATGTTTTATCTCACCTTCAAAGTCTTCATATTCTGATTTCTCTGACTGATCTAGTATCAGTGGATTCCTTAGCTTCTCTGTAACTTGTTTTCCACCCAGATTTCTAATCCTTACATGAATAAACTTTACTATAATGTCTGCATTTTAGGTAATCAGTAGCAATGTAAAGCACAATGATATAGAATCAATAAACTCCAGGATGGTGAGAGTAAAGGTTAAAAGGTTGGTAATGATTTGTGAGTATGGTTTATCTTAAAAGCTGAACTGAAACATAAGATTAGAAAATGCTAAATCACATTTCAGTATTTAAAGCAAGGCTGAGCAATTATTTACCTTACAATTTTTTTAAAATTTTCAAATGTAGAATTCACATAACAGTTTGTGAATTGAATTATCAAGAAGAAAACTAACTAAAATTAAGGTAATTTTTGAGGAACACACCAACTGGGTCAAATAAGGTATGGTGTGTTTGAAACATCTTGTCTGTTTCCAACTTTCTTTTTTTGAGGAATTGAATTTATCTTGTGGGATTTCAAGAGCAAGCAGAGTTAGCTATGTTGTAAGCAAATTCGAATCATATAACAACCAAAGTATGAGATCAGATTTCTCAGATCATTATGCAGTTTCTGTTTGTCCCTGACGTTATGTGTGTGTGTGTATGTGTGTGTGCTCATGTGAGTGCATGCTCAGTCATGTCTGACTCTTTGCAACTCCATTAACTGTAGCCTGCCAGGCTCTTCTGTCCATGGAATTCTCCAGGCAAGAATACTGGAGTGGGTTGCCATTTCCTTCTCCAGGTTATCTTCCCATCCAGGGATTGAATCTACATTTCATGCACAACCTTGCATTTTCAGCATTGGCATGTGGGTTCTTTACCAGCTGAGCTACTGGGGAAGCTCTCCTAACTTTATGCTTCTCACTAATCCCTTTAAAATATTGGAACTTTAGGATGATTATCTCTTCAGACCTAAACAATAATTGCAAGCATTAACCACTAGTAGGTGCCTAAAACTAATATCCTGTCAATGTCAACGTGTCCTTTCTTCCAATCATTTTTTTTTTTTTAAAGGAGAGCTTTATTCTTTAGTGGTTGAACTTTAATTATTTGTTTTTGAAAAAATAAATCTTATTCTTGTGGCTAATTGTGTTTTCAATAAACAAAGATGCAAGATTGCTGTTCACATTCAAATTGGAGGAAAACCATACAAGTGATGACAATTCTGAGTTTAAAGATGTAAGCCAAATTTTCTGAAACTTAATTTGTTATTTATATCTATCATGAGAGTCTCTAAACTGGCGACCACATGTGTTAATGTGGAAACAATTTGGATTGGGAGGTGGGGATTTGTTTTTAAACTCACTTAAAGAAGGGATCCTGAATTACACTTGAGACCCTTAATTTTAGATTTTAAAGTCTTTCTTGTTGTGTGCCAATGTAGCCAATATTGTTTTCTAAGTCTTTTTAGTACCCAAAGTGAGGTTTCAAAGAATTTGGCCTGAAAATCATGGGAATATGAGTTTATTATCTGTGTTTGCCCAACTGCTTTCCTGTATAATGCAAGCATGTTAAGGAAGGGCAGTCTCTCAGTTTTTCCAGTCTGGACTGTAGTCTCCCTAACATCTCACTCCCTCATGTATTACAGTGTGTTAAAAGTGTCATTTTTTTCCTCTCAGCACTTATATTTTTATATTATTATGGCTAATTTCTATGTTTACCTGCTTACTTGTATTAGAAAGAAAAAAAATGCCACTGAATAGTAGTTAAAGCAATAAGGACAGATTTTTATTCAGGAACTATTGCAACATGGGAAAAGAGACCTCAGAATAGAACTGATTTCCATTCTTAATTGAACATGGTTGAGTGAGAGGATTTATCGTCAAGGTGTAGGGTGGGAGTTGGTGAATCAAAAATTACTAAGAGGAAACATGAGGAATAAGTGGGAATTCTAGCCAAATCAACTGAACAGAATTCTTGCTGAATGCAGCCAGGATGAGCAGGTATCATGGGTGGGGGATGAGCAGTTTGATCAGATATGGAGCGTGGGGGATTTTCTCTGAGCTGACTCAGCAAAGTTCGTGCTACTGGAGCAAAACAGGTCTTCAAGGACAAGAACAGACACCAAGGTCAAGCCCTAGAAGGCTTATAAGAAACGGACAAAAGTTTTGTCAGTGAGAGCGTCTTCCTTAAAGGTTCATAGTGTATCTATTGTCTGTTTTCTCATGTCTTAACCGGTATCTTACTGGATGGAACATAGTGGGCATTCAGTGTTTTGAAGTAAAACATCAGGGATAGGGTATTGGCATTTACTGGGTGCTGTTTGTTACAGACACTAAGTTTTTTCAAAGAAATATTGCTGGCTCTGGATTTGAATCTTGAATCTAACACTAACTGTGTGACCATGTAACATTTATGTAGTTTTTGAGGATTAGTTACCTATCTTTAAAAGGGGACAATAATACTTGGCTAAAACTTTCTATGCGAGAATTAAATGTAAACAATATCTTCAAGTAGCTGTAGTGTAGCCACTTTGGTACATTTTTATCTTTAGGACTGTTTTCACTATGTCAGGCTTCTTCACATAAAGAATGATGACTGTCATTCAGCTCTAACCTGTTTTTTAAATAATAGTTATAGAGAGTTGTAACGTACTGAAAATTTTCCACTACTTATGTGACTTTAGAGGCTTATGGAAGTTTCCTGATGGGAGGGACTGACTGTGGGGGAAACTGGGTCTTATTCTGATGGGCGGGACAATGCTCAATAAATCTTTAGTCCAGTTTTCTGTTGATGGACAGGGCTGTGTTCCCTCTCTCTTGTTTGACCTAAGACAAAACTGTGGTGGGGGTAGTTTAGTTAATGGCGACCTCCTTCAAAATGTCTTGTGCACACACTGTTGTATTCAGAGCCCCTGACTCTGCAACAGGCCATTGTTGACCCATGCCTCCACCAGAGACTCTTGGACACTCACAGGCAAGTCTGGGTCAGTCTCTTGTGGGGTCACTGCACCTTTCTCCCTGGTCCTGGTGCATACAAAGTTTTGTTTGTGCCCTCCAAGAGTCTATTTCCCCAGTCCTGTGTAAGCTTTGTAATCAAATCCCACTGGCCCCCAAAGTCAAATTCCCTGTGGGTTCTCAGTCCCTTTGCCAGATCCCCAGGTTGGGAAATCTACTGTGGGTCCTAGAACTTTCTTAACAGTGTGAGAATTTATTTGGAGTAATTACTTTGCAGTTTGTGGGCCGTCTGCTTGGTGGCTCTTTGGTGGGGTTAATAGCGACCTCCTCCAAGCAGACTTATGCCCATGCTGTGTGACGCATGTCTGCTGAACCCAGAGCCCCTGTCTGTGCAGCAGGCCACTGCTGACCATGCCTCACAGGAGATACTCAAACACTCAAAGGCAGGTCTGGCTCGGTCTCTGTGTGGTCTCTGGGCCCCTGTGTGCACAAGGTTTTGTTTGAGCCCTCTGAGAGCCTCTGGTAGGTATGGGGTTTGATTCTAAAGGCAATTTTCCCCCTCCTACTGTCTTTCTGGGGCATTTCCTATGACCTTGGACATCAGGTATCATTTTTTGGTGGATCCAACATTCTCCTGCTGATGGTTGTTCAGCAGCAAGTTGCAATTTTGGAGTTCTCACAGGAGAACATGAGTGCATATCTTTCTATTCCACCATCTTGTTCTACTCCACCCTAATAACTAAATCAAACTGATCACATGGACCACAGCCTTCTCTAACTCAATGAAACTATAAGCCATGCTGTGTAGGGCCACCCAAGATGGGCGGGTCATGGTAGAGAGTTCTGATGAAAGGTGGTCCACTGAAAGGAAAGGCAAACCACTTCAATATTCTTGCCTTGAGAATCACATGAGCAGTATGAAAAGCAAAAAGATATGATACTGAAAGATGAAGTCCTCAGATTGATGAGTGCCCAATAGGCTACTGGAGAAGAGTGGAGAAATAACTCCAGAAAGAATAAAGAGACAGAGCCAAAGCGAAAAACAATGCCCAGTTGTGGATGTGACTGGTGATGGAAGCAAAGTCCAATGCTGTAAATAACAATATTGCATAGGAACCGGGAATGTTAGGTCCATGAATCAAGGTAAATGGGAAGTGGTCAAACAGAAGATGGCAAGAGAGAAAATTGACATTTTAAGAATCAGTGAACTAAAATGGACTGGAATGGGAGAATTTAATTCAGATGACCATTATAGCTACTACTGTGGGCAAAGTCCCTTAGAAGAAATGGAGTAGCCCTCATAGTCAACAAAAGAGCCTGAAATGCAGTACTTAGGTGCAATCTCAAAAATTAGTGGTTGGGGCATAGACTTGGATTACTGTGATATTGAATGGCTTGCCTTGGAAACAAACAGAAATTGTTTTGTCATTTTTGAGGAAGAAGCTAAGTTGAATGGCTCTATGAAGACCTACAAGACCTTCTAGAACTAACACCCCAAAAATATGTCCTTTCATCATAGGGGACTGGCATACAAAAGTAGGAAGTCAAGAGATACCTGGAGTAACAGGCAAGTTTGTCTTTGGAGTACAAAATGAAGCAGGGCAAAGACTAGCAGAGTTTTGCTAAGAGAACAGACTGGTCATAGTAAACACCCTCTTCCAACAACACAAGAGAAAACTCTACACATGGACATAACCAGATGGTCAATACCAAAATCAGATTGTTTATATTCTTTGTAGCCAAAGATGAAGACACTCTATATAGTCAGAATCAAGCCTGGGAGCTGACTGTGGCTGAGATAATGAATTCTTTATTGCAAAATTCAGATTTAAATTGAAGAAAGTAGGGAACACCACTAGATCATTCAGGTATGACCTAAGTCAAATCCCTTGCAATTATACAGTGGAAGTGACAAATAGATTCAAGGGATTAGATCTGATAGGCAGAGTGCCTGTAGAACTATGGATGGAGGTTCTTGAGATTGTATAGGAGATAGTGAGCAAGATCATTCTCAAGAAAAAGAAATGTAAAAGGGCAAAATGGTTGTCTGAGGAGGCCCTTACAGAAAGCTGAGAAAAGAAGAGAAGCAAAAGGTAAAGGAGAAAAGGAAAGATATACCCATCTGAATGCAGAGTTCCAAAGAATAGCAAGGAGAGATAAGAAAGACTTCCTCAGTGATCAGTGCAAAGAAATAGAGGAAAACAATAGAATGGGAAAGACTAGAGATCTCTTCAAAAAAATTAGGGATACCAAGGGAACATTTCATGCAAAGATGGGCACGTGAAAGAACAGAAACGGAATGGACCTAACAGAGACAGAAGATATTAAGAAGAGGTGGCAAAATACACAGAAGGGGTATACAAAAAAGATCTTCAACACCCACATAACCACAGTGGTGTGATCACTCACCCAGAGCCAAACATCCTGGAGTCCTAAGTCAAGTGGGCCTTAGGAAGCATCACTGAACAAATCTAATGAAGGTGATGGAATTCCAGTTGAACTATTTCAAATCCTAAAAGATGATGCTGTGAAAGTGGTGCACTCAATATGCCTGCAAATTTGGAAAACTCAGCAGTGGCCACAGGATGGAAAAGGTTAGTTTTCATTCCAATTCCATAGAAATGCAATGCCAAATAATATTTAAACTACTGCACAATTGCACTCTTCTCACATGCTTGCAAAGTAATGCTCAAAATTCTCCAAGCCAGGCTTCAACAGTACATGAACCATGAACTTCCAGATGTTCAAGTTGGATTTAGAAAAGACAGAGGAACCAGAGATCAAATTACCAACATCCATTGGATCATAGAAAAAGCAAGGGAGTTCCAGAAAAACATCTATTTCTGCTTTATTAATTATGCCAAAGCCTTTGGCTGTGTGGATCACAGCAAACTGTTGGAAAATTCTTCAAGAGATGGGAATACTAGACCACCTTACCTGCCTCCTGAGAAATCTGTATGCAGGACAGGAAGCAACAGTTAGTACCAGACATGGAACAACAGACTGGTTCCAAATAGGGGAAGGAGTATGTCAAGGCTGTATATTGTAACTCTGGTTATTTAACTTATATGCAGAGTACATCATGTGAAATGCCAGGATGGATGAAGCACAAGCTGGAATCAAGATTGCCGGGAGGAATGCCAATAACTTCAGATATGCAGATGACTGGAGAAGGAAATGGAAACCCACTCCATTATTCTTGCCTGGAGAATCCCATGGACAGAGGAGCCTAGAGGGCTACAGTCCTTGGGATCACAAAAATCGGGCACGACTTAGTGACAAAACCACCACCACCACCACGCAGATGACACCACCCTTATGGCAGAAAGTGAAGAGGAACTAAAGAGCTTCTTGATGAAAGTTAAAGAGGAGAGTGAAAAAGTTGGCTTAAAACTTAGCATTCAAAAAACAGAGATCATGGTGTCTGGTCCCACCACTTCATGGGAAGTAGATGGGGAAACAATGGAAACAGTGACAGACTTTCTTTACTTGGGCTCCAAAATCTCTGCAGATGGTGACTGCAGCCATGAAATTAATAAACACTTGTTCCTTGGAAGAAAACCTATGACCAACCTAGATAGCATATTAAAAAGCAGAGTCATTATTTTGCCGACAAAGGTCCGTCTAGTCAAAGCTATGTTTTTCCCAGTAGTCATGTATTGATGTGACAGTCAGACTATAAAGAAAGCTGAGCGCCAAATTGATGCTTTTGAACTGTGGTGTTGCAGAAGACCCTTGAGAGTCCCTTGGTTGCAAGGAGATCTAACCAGTAAATCCTAAAGGAAATCAATCCTGAATATTCATTGGAAAGACTGATGCTGAACTGAAACTCCAATATTTCGGCCACCTGATGCAAAGACCTGACTCATTGGAAAAGACCCTGATTCTGGGAAACAGTGAAGGCAGGAGGAGTAGGGGATGACAGAGGATGAGATGGTTGGATGGCATCACCGACTCGATGGACATGAGTTTGAGGAAGCTCTGGGAAGTGTTGATGAACAGAGAAGTCTGGCCTGCCACAGTCCATGGGGTTGTAAAGAGTTGGACACGACTGAGTGACTGAACTGAACTGAACTGAACTTATGTGACTTTAACTAAACCTCCTTATATATATATATGTTTTCTCTGTTATAAATTTAGAGGGCCCAACCCAATGATCTATAGTGGTAACATTCTTTAGCTACATTACCTAGGAAACATAACCCCAAAGCAGGTTCATTTGTAACAATGTTGTTCATGCAGCTAACTTGACCAGTAGAGTCTTTCTTACTAAAATTTTATGAAGTTTAGTATCCTTTCTTGAAGAGTTTTTCATTAAAAAAAAGAGAGAGAGTATGTTGAAAATGTTACTAAAGAGAGGATTGTTAATAAACATTCAGACATCAGTAAGGGAAATGACTTTGAGCAGGAAGGGTCTCTTTTTACTGTCCCTGTCATACCGTTTTACTTATGGCATTTATTACAACTAAGCTTTATTTGATTAAAAAAAATACAACCCAAAGATTTTCAGCTTCTCTGAAGAAACATTTTATTGATTTGGTTTAGATTTTTTTAGGACATTTCAGAACACTGTTCAGTACTTTTTTAGTTCATGTTGAAAGTTAAGAAAGTAAGGAAACTTTCTCATTTCCTCCCTCCTTCTCTTCCCTTCTGTCTCTGTCTTTCTCTTCCCCTTCCTTCCTCCCCGCACCTTCATTCCTTCTCACTCTCTCTCTTTCCCACTCTCCTCCTTCCTCTCCCTATCTCTAACTACATCTGTCTTGATTCTTTTAAATTAAATAGCTAGTAGTTTTGTTTGAGCACTATCAGACATAAAGTAAAACTGGTATATAAAAGTTTTACATCAAAATTATTTTTAAAAAAGAACAGACTTTTGGACTCTGTGGGAGAAGGCGAGGGTGGGATGTTTCGAGAGAACAGCATGTGTATTATCTATAGTGAAACAGATCACCAGCCCAGGTTGGGTGCGTGAGACAAGTGCTCGGGCCTGGTGCACTGGGAAGACCCAGAGGGATCGGGTGGAGAGGGAGGTGGGAGGGGGGATCGGGATGGGGAGTACATGTAACTCCATGGCTGATTCATGTCAATGTATGACAAATACAACTACAATATTGTAAAGTAATTAGCCTCCAACTAATAAAAATAAATGAAAAAAAAAAACCCAGTAGCCACCCTTTCTTTTTATTATTGTAAAACTTCTGATTGTTTTGCCTGTAACTGATGCAATGAGCTCAGCGATATGGCAGATTTGAGAGGACAAATGCTTATAAAATCAACTGCTGGAATAG
Source organism: Odocoileus virginianus (assembly GCF_023699985.2). Classification (NCBI taxonomy): domain Eukaryota; kingdom Metazoa; phylum Chordata; class Mammalia; order Artiodactyla; family Cervidae; genus Odocoileus; species Odocoileus virginianus. The sequence goes on along the minus strand of NC_069692.1, from coordinate 11,277,150 downwards.
TTGGTTAACATATGTTTAAGTGGAGGCCATATACGCTGGAGGTATGAAATTTAATTTTAAAACAAGAATATTTGAATTTGTGTTATTTTACAAATTTGAATATTATTTTATCTAAAATATTTCATTTTGTAGCAGGTTATTAAATTTATGACAATTAAATGGGACAACATTAGAAAATAGCACAGTCTAGTGGAAAGAAGACTAGGTATAAAGTCTAGAGTCATGATTTTTAACTGTGGCTCTGCTAACAGTTTATTGTGTAACATTATACAGACACATTCCTCTTAAGTTAAATCACATAATCTCTAAGGTCCCTTCTACACTGTCATTATTATACTTGCACTCACAAAACCAAAGCCCTAGATGTTGGTAGAATGGTTTAGCTCTGGACTGTACCTAGACGCAAGTAGGCTATCTATGAATGTGACTTACACATCAGTATCGTCTCATTGACACACGTATAAAATCTGACTTTTAGATTATGGTTTAGGAAATAACAAAGACATGCATTGCCTTCTTTTAAAGACTACATGTCATTAGGTTCCATCTAAAGAAATAAGAAAATGAAAAGATAACTTCAAATTAGAGGAAAGAAGGGAAAAAAAGTAGAAATCAATTAATTAGAAAACAGAGGTAAGTAAAATTAGTTAATCTCTAGCCAAATCAACCAGAAAAAAGGAGAGAACATGCAAACTAGCAATATCAGGAGAAAGAGAGAGAATATCACTGTAATTCTGCAGATAATAATAAAATAATAGGTGAACAACTTCATACCAATACATTAGACAACTTAGGTAAAAGGGTTAACTTCTGTGAAAGATACAAATTATCAAAGATCACTCAAGAAGAAGAAGATCATCTGAATAGCCCTGTATCTCTTATAGAAATTGAATTCATAATTATTTTATTCCATGAAGAAACTTCAGGTGCTGATGGCTTCACTGGTGAATTCTACTGAACATTTGAGGAAAAATTCCAATTCTTCAGAAATACCGCCAAAAACCTAGGAGGAAGGAATACTTTTGAACTTTTTCTTTGAGGCCAGAATGACAATGATACCAAAACCAGATAAACGTATTAAAAAAGAAGAGAACTTCAGATCAAAACTCATGAACATAGATGCAAAATTAAACAAAATTTGAGCAATGAAACCCAGTTATGTACTAAAAGAATAATGCTTCACAATTGAGTGAGGGTTACCCTAGAAATTCAGGGATGAGTTAACCTTTGAAAAACATTTGAAAATATTTTATAATAAGTATAAATGGAGTATAACCTTTAAAAATGTGAATTCAGTATGTTGTATACCTGCAGTTTATAATATTATATATCAACTATACTTCAATAAAGAAAAAATTTCACACTTGCCTTTTCATGGTTTGATAGTTCATTTCTTTTTATTGGTAAACAATATTAATTACATGGTTATACCACAGTTCATTTATTCATTTATCTTGGTTGCTTCCAACTTTGGAAATTATACATAAACATCCATATGTACATTTTTGTGAGGATATGTTTTTTTAGTCAACTGGATAAATACCTAGGAGTACAATGCTAGATCATATAGTAAGACTATGTTTAGGTTTACAGCAAACTGGCAAACTTTCTTCCATAATGAGTTTGATATGTAGTGTTTTTGTTGTTATTATAGAATTCTAAGTAGTTTTAATTTTGTTTTCCTCCTATACTTCCTATACCTATTATTTAGAAGTGTCTTTAATACTAACAAATGTATAGCTTAAGTTTTTTCCCATTGTTATTAATTTTTTAATTGGATTGGTAAGAGAACATGATTTTTCTTTGAAATTTATTGAGATGTGTTTTACAAAATGGTACATGGTGAATTTTTATGAATATTACATGTGTGATTGAGAAGAATGTATACACTCTAATTATTTGGTATAGAATTTTATATGTTATTGAATCAAACTTGGTACTTATATGTCCTCGTTTTCTGCATGTTTTGTGGTTGTTTGTGTTTAGTTACTCATTCTTCTGTGACTCTTTGTGACCCCGTGGACTGCAGCACACCAGGCTTCCCTGTCCTTCACCATCTGCCAGAGTTTGCTCAAATTCATGTCCATCGAGTCGATGATGCCATCCAACCATCTCATCCTCTGTCTCCCCCTTCTCCTCCTGCCTTCAATCTTTCCCAGCATCAGGGTCTTTTGCAGTAAGTCAGCTCTTCACACCAGGTGGCCAACATATTGGAGCTTCAGCTTCAGCATCAGTCCTTCCAATAAATATTCCAGGTTGATTTCCTTGCTGTCCAAGGGACTCTCAATAGCCTTCTCCAGCACCACAGGTCAAAAGCATCAGTTCTTCAGTGTTCAGCCTTCTTTATGGTTCAGCTCTCACATCCATATGTAACTGGAAAACCATGGCTTTGGCTATATGGATGCTTGTTAGCAAAGTGATGTCTCTGCTTTTTAATATGCTGTCTAGGTTAGTCATAGCTTTTCTATATGCTTACTAATTTTTATGATCTATGTAATCTATCAAAAATTGAGAGATATGTTTTCAAACCTAAAAATGTAGAGTTAAATTTTTAGGGTTTCTTTAATGTCTAGAGCTTCTTGTTTTGTATGGTTACAAGCTTTTAAAACTGATGTATACTAATTCGGAATTGTTAAATTTTCCAGATGAGTTGAACCATTTATGATTATATGGTGAACCTATCTTTTTCTAATCATTATTGTCTCCTTAATATCGATTTGGGGAAATAATGCAGCCAGTCCTGCATATTCCCTGGTGGCCCAGCGGTTAAGACTTGGGCCTTCACTCCTGTGGGCCTGGGTTCAATTCCTGATTGGGGAACTAAGATCCCACCAGCCAAGTATAACACCTCCCCCCTCTAAATAACATTAATGATATAGCTAATCCAGCTTTCTTTATGTTAGTCTTTACCTCTTACATGTTTTTCTACTCATTTACTTTCCCACATTTCATATTTTTTATGTTGAATGTGTTATTTATATAGCATATGGGGGGATATTTTTCCACCTAATCTAACCATTTCTCTCCTACACATATTTAGTCAATTTATAATTTTGTAGCTATTTACATATTTGGATGTTTCTTCTGTTATTTAATCCTGCTTCCATTTGTGTTGCTTTCTCTCTGCTTTAGAGTGGTTGCTTATATTTTATTTCCTATAAGTTTGAAACAATTGAATTTTATTTTCTTTTGGTCTATTTTATTTTTCCTGTTTGTTGGTTTAGAATTTATACATGCCCTGTTTCAATTCTTTTAGTTGATACCCTTGTGAATTTACTTCTCAAAGTCTCTGACCTCACCACGAGTGTCTCAGGTCCAAGGCTCAGTATTCTAATTGCTATTTTGCTACATGCTGCTGCTAAGTCACTTCAGTCGTGTCCGACTCTGTGTGACCCCATAGACGGCAGCCCACTGGGCTCCCCCGTCCCTGGGATTCTCCAGGCAAGAACACTGGAGTGGGTTGCATTTCCTTCTCCAATGCATGAAAGTGGAAAGTGAAAGTGAAGTCGCTCAGGTGTCCGACTCTTAGCGACCCCGTGGACTGCAGCCTACCAGGCTCCTCCGTCCATGGGATTTGCCAGGCAAGAGTACTGGAGCAGGTTGCCATTGCCTTCTCCAGTTTTGCTACATGGAAGTGCCTTATTACTGTTCACTTCCCCCAGCTAAGGCCCCAGTTGGTAGTATCACCCTGGACAAGTTATGGCATTTGATTTGCACGGGCTTCTTTTTCTTAATTGTGTGGGGGTATCTTATGAAGGTGAATATAAGTTCTTGCCAATTTCTGTTAAACATTTGGCAACATTCAGAAGAACACTTGCTCTGAAAAAAATGAAAAATCAAGCAGTCTTACCTTAGCAAAACAGAAATGCAGTAGTGCATTCGGTAATGTCCCATTTGCTATAGGTAGTTTTATTTGGAACTGGCTGTTGAGCAAGCCACTACATGCTGCTAGAAGTGGAAGCAATTGATAGATGCTTTATTGCATGGTGTTTGAGCCCCTGTTAGTTAATCTACTATAAATATCCTTGAGGTAAGAGAACTTAATCCTTATACTAAACCTCTTAAATTTTTTCCTATCAATCTTCATAGTGTAATTTCATATTTACTTGTGTAAGTATATACATTATAGAAGTTATGTAAGTATTTTCAAAGCAGTGTTAAATAATTATGGTGATAGTGGTTGACTTGTTCCTGATTCTAACAGGAATGCTTCTAAGATTACTATTGATAAACATGATGTTGGCTGTTCATTTGAAATTGTATATAGCAGAAATATAATATATAAAATACATAATATTTATTTTTTGTAAGTCAAGGATCTATTCTTGATACTTATTTCTGTTAACAATGGCTAAGTTCTAATATTATTTATTAACTTATTCAATCATTCATTGTGGTAAGAACATTTAACATCCATGAGATCTACACTTTTAACCCAGTTTTAAGTGTACAATAGAGTAATGATAACTTTAAGCACAATGTTGTACAGATCTCTAGAACTTACCATCTTGCATAAATAAAACTTCACATAGCCATTAAACAGCATTTTCATATTTCCCCACCTCCAGCCCCTGGCATTTCTACCATTCTGCTCTTTGCATCTGTGAGTTTGATTCTTTTAGATACCTCATGTAAATGGAATTGTTCATCATTTGTCCTTCTGTCATTGAATCACTTCACCTAGCATAAGGTACTCCTGATTTATTCATGTTGTCACATATTGCAGGATTTCCTTCCTTTTTAAGGCTAAATGATATTTCATTGTGGCACTAGTTCTTGCCTGGAGAATCCCAGGGATGGCGGAGACTGGTGGGCTGCCATCTATGGGGTCACACAGAGTTGGACACGACTGAAGCGACTTAGCAGCAGCAGCAGCAATGGTAAAGAACCCACCTGCTAAGGAAGGAGATGTAAAGAGACGCAGGTTTAATCCCTGGATTGGGAAGATCCCCTGGAGAGGAGAGTGGCAACCCACTCCAGTATTCTTGCCTGGAGAATCCCACGGACAGAGGAGCCTGGCGGGCTATAGTCCGTGGGGTCACACAGAGTAGGACATGATTGAAGTCATATAGCATGTATATTCCACATTTTATTTAAGTATCTAGGACCAGAAGACTTTACTTCTGAGTTCTACTAAATATTTTTTAAAGTATTAATGCCAATTCTTTCCACATTTTTCCCAGAAAACTGAAGAAGAAGGAACATTTCCAAATTAATTTTATGAGGCCAGCATTGCTCTGATACCAAAGCCAGACAAAGACACTATAAAAAAACTACATGCCAATATCCTCAATAAGCACAGATGCAAAAATCTCCAACAGAATACTAGCAAACTCAATTCAGTAACACATTAAAAGGCTTGCACATCATGATTTATCCTCAGGGCAGGAGGATGGTTCCACATGTGGAAATCAATTAACAGGATGTACCACATTAACAGAATAAATGATAAAAACCACATTATCATCTCTATGGATGCATAAAAGCATTTGACAAAATTCAATACACTTTCAACAAACTAGGAATGGAAAGATATTACCTCAACATAACAAAAGCTATATATGAAAAGCCCGAAGTTAGCATCTTACTCAAAACTGAAAAACTAAAGATTTTCCTGTAAGGTAAGGAAAAAGGCAAGGCTGTCCTTTCTGACCACATCTATTCAACATAGTACTGGGAGTCTTACCAGAGTAATCAAGCTCTTAAATATTTTTACACTCCTTGCTAAGGATCCATAATGATATAATTTTCCCCATGAAAATCTTGTGGGTTTAAAAACTCAGACATTCTAGAGAAGGTTTGAACCAATTGCTGAGATCCCACACCATGACTCAGATTTCGTATTTCTTTCTCACTAATGGCATAGGGCCTTCTTGTACGAAATCCAGAACAAAAAGGTTTAGAATATTTTTATAACAGGTGATTTCTAAACAGGTGGTTTTTAGGGGCAATGGAAAGTGTTCACATCTTTTATCTCCTATTATAATCATCTCTCCAAGACAGTAAATTATCATTATCCTTACAACATTCTCCTTAACCTGGGCAAAATATTTGATATGTTGGGAAGAACAAAGACACTATATCTGGCACTATGACGTTTGAAGCCTGGTTTTGTTGCTTACCAGCAATTTCTGGTAAGTCACTTAATTTCTCTCATGCTTAAGTTCTCTCATTTGTAAGTGGATTACTACCCTGCAAGATAGTTTAAAAAATTATGATAGTATACAAAAAGCCTTTGAAAGCATTGAAAAATGCTGTTAATATGTATGTATACTATCTGAGGTTACTTATGCACTCCTTGGTTTATATCACTCTTAATAGATTTGGCATCTTTCTACATGAAATCCTAGAGCCAAAAAAGACTGTGAAGATTATCTAGTTGCCACTAACTCCCTAATTTTATAGATAAAAGAAAATTGTCACCATGATATTAAGAGCTATCCAAAGTCACATAGTGAATTAGTAATACAACTGGTACCAGAGTTGAAGCCCCTGACTCTAATTTCTGTTTTTCCTGTTCTACTGCCAGTAAAATGTTCTACTTTACTTACAGAAGTAAAAAAAAAAAAAAAAAGAAAGAAAAAGTCACACATACAAAAAAGTCCAAACGAAACATTAAAACATGTGATTAACTTTTCCCCATCAGAACCTATACTTTTCCTACTTGGCAGAATCACGTTCAGGTCAATTAGCAGAGACAATTGGTTCTTAACTGGAGGACAGTTTGATATTTGTCTAATCATTTGTCACATTTAATTGTTTTGCACTGTGCTCAGCTGCAGCTTTGTGATTTCCCTGATGCTACTTTTTCCTAAAATATTAACTTGAAAGAACTTGAAGAGCCATGCAATATAAGTCTAAACATGTCCTTTAGTTTCCTATTGAAATGTTCTAAAGATTTTTCTACTAACATTAGTAGTGATCAATTTTTTCTAAACTCCATATTGACTCAAAATTATAAGAAAACCTGTGCTTTTTTTTCAACATGTTTAGCATGACCCATGTGAAGGCAACATTTCTATAACTGTGTATTTTTATCTCATAAAATTAATTCTGCATTGAGACTACCCAGTCTTTTACTAGAGGAATGTCTTTTTCACTAGAGGAGTTATAGTTTGGTAATGTAATTGTTGAAGGAAAACTTATAAGTGAGTGAGAAAACCAACAAATTATTATATTTACATTAAACACCACTCTGCCTTATGCCTGTGTTGTTATTTTTCAGCCACTCAGTCATGTCTGACTCTTTATGACCCAATGGACTGTAGCATATCACACTTCCCTATCCTTCACTATTTCCTGGAGTTTACTTCAACTCATGTCCATCGAGTCGATGATGCCATCCAAGCATTTCATCCTCTGTTGCCCCTTTCTTCTCCTCCCCTTTATCTTTCCCAGCATCAGGGTCTTTTTCAATGAGCTGTTTCTTCACATGAAGTGGAAAATTATTGGAGCTTTTAGCTTCAGCATCAGTCTTTCCAATGAATATTCAGGATGGATTTCCCTCAGGATTGACTGGTTTTATCTCCTTGCTATCCAAGGGACTCTCAAGAGTCTCCTCTAGCACCACAGTTGAAAAGCATCAATTTTTTTTGGCATTCAGCCTTCTTTATGGTTCAGCTCTCACATCCGTACATGACTACTAGAAAAACCATAGCTTTGATTAGACAGATCTTTGTTGGAAAATTGATGTGTCTGCTTTTTAACACACTGTCTAGGCTTTGTCATAGCTTTTCTTCCAAGGAGTTCAATTCAGTTCAGTTGCTCCATCGCGTCCGACTCTTTGCGACCCCATGCACTGCAGCATGCCAGGCCTCCCTGTCCATCACCAACTCCCAGAGTTTACCCAAGCTCATGTCCATTCAGTTGGTGATGCCATCCAAGCATCTCAACCTCTGTCATCCCCTTCTCCTCCTGCCCCCAATTCCTCCCAGCATCAGGGTCTTTTCCAATGAGTCAGCTCTTCTCATCAGGTGGCCAAAGTACTGGAGTTTCAGCTTCAACATCAGTCCTTCCAATGAACACCCAGGACTGATCTCCTTTAGGAGGAATGGTAGGATCTCCTTGCAGTCCAAGGGACTCTCAAGAGTCTTCTCCAACACCACAGTTCAAAAGCATCCGTTCTTCAGTGCTCAGCTTTCTTTATAGTCCAACTCTCACATCCATACGTGACCACTGGAAAAACCATAGCTTTGACTAGACGAATCTTTGTTGGCAAAGTAATGTTTCTGTTTTTTAATATGCTGTCTAGGTCAGTCATAACTTTCCTCCAAAGGGGTAAGCATCTTTTAATTTCATGGCTGCAGTCACCATCTGCAGTGGTTTTGGAGTCCAAAAAAATAAAGTCTCTCACTGTTTCCCCATCTATTTGCCATGAAGTGATGTGACCAGATGCCATGATCTTCATTTTTTGAATGTTACTTGTAAGCCAGCTTTTTTACTCGCCTCTTATCTTCATCAAGAGGCTCTTTAGTTCCTCTTCACTTTCTGCTATTACAGTGATGCCATCTGCATATCTGAGGTTATTGATATTTCTCCATGAAATCTTGATTCCAGTTATTAGACTTTCACATAAAGACACACACACATATGCCGCAGATAAATTTATTAACTCTATGGCCTGATGATTACTCTCTATTCATTGAGTGGAAGTGGATCATCATAGAGGTTTCCATCCTCATTGTCTTTATGTTAAATAAGCTGAGGAGGAGGAGGAGTTGGTTGGTCTTGCTGTCTTAGGGGTATCAGAGTTGGAAGAGGAGGAGGAAGGAGAGGAAGGAGAGGCAAGCACATCTGTGTAACACTATAGAGATACAGCTGATTTTTTTTCTTTTCATTTCTCTAAAAATGGTTTTATGCGTTACCTATTCTTCTACTGCTTACTTTAGTTTCAGCACCCAAATAATAGTAAGGCTCATGTTGTAAAAGAAGATTCTGAACAATTAGGAAGTTTTTGCCATTTTGTCTCATATCAGATTGTTTTCCTGGCACTGCTTCTTCATCACCTTCCTCACTTGTCATTTGGCACTTGTTGGGAAGGACTCATCTCCATCAAACTTTTCCTCCCCCCCACCCCCAGCCTCTCCATGTGGTTTGCAAGATCTTAGTTTCTTGAACAAGTATGAAATCCAGGTCATAGCAGAGAAAGTGCTGAGGCCTAAACACTAGACCATCAGAGATTTCCCTCAATCTGTCTTCTGTTACTGCCTCTGGTGTGGTGTCTATTAGCTCTTGAATTTCTCCAAGATCCATATCTTGAGACCCTTCACCTCCACCTTTTCTTTTTTCCCCCATATCCACAATCTCTTTCATGATTTCTTTGATTGGTTCAGTCATAAATCCTGTTAAGTCATGCATGCATAACATATGGACACAGTTTTCTCTGGCAGGAATTTATTGTTTTGAGCTTGATGGCTTTCACAGCTTTTTTCTGTAACAATGATGGTCTTTTCAGTAGTGTAATCCTTCCAGACTGCCATAACGGTCTCTCTATCAGGGTTCTTTTCCAAGGTGTTGACAGTCCTTTTCCTAGAGTACTGGGTGTAATGAGCCTTAAAGGTCCTTATGTCCCCTAGATTAGAGATTGAATTAGAGATGTTGTGTTTGGGGGTAGGTAGACCCTTCTGATGCCTTCAATATTGAACTCATGGGATTCTGAGTGGCCAGGGCATTGTCCAACATCAAAAGCACTTTAAAAAGCAGTTTCCTACTGGCATAGTTCTTCCTGACTTTTGTGGACAAAGCACTGATGGAACCAATCTAGGAAAAGGGTTCTCCTTGTCCAGGCCTTCTTGTCCAACAAAAAGATTGGCAGCAGGTATTTATCTTTTTCCCTTCAAGGCTCAGTGTTAGCCACTTTATATATAAGGACAGTCCTGAACATTAACCTGACTGCATTTGTGCAAAAGCATAGAGTCAGCCTTTTGTTGTTCAGTTACCAAGTTGAGTCCAACTGTTTGCGACCTCATGGACTGCAGCACACCAGGCTTCCCTATCCTTCATTATCTCCTGGCATTTGCTCGAACTCACATCCATGGAGTTGATGATGCCATCCCACCATCTCATCCTCTGTCGTCCCCTTCTCCTTCTGCCATCAATCTTTCCCAGCTTCAGAGTCTTTTCTAATGAGTCAGGTCTTGACATCAGATGGCCAAAGGATTGGAACTTCAGCTTCAACATCAGTCCTTCCAGTGAATACTCAGGGTTGATTTTCTTTAGGATTGACTGGTTTGATCTCCTTGCAGTCCAAGGGACTCTCAAGAATCTTCTCCAGCACCACAGTTCGAGAGTACCAATTCTTTGATGCTCAGCCTTCCTTATGGTCTAACTCTCACACCCGTAAAAGACTACTGGAAAAACCATAGCTTTGACTAGACAGACTTTGTCAGCAAAATGATGTGTCTGCTTTTTAATATGCTGTCTAGGTTTGTCATATTTTCCCCTCAGAATAGGGCATTTTTGTCTGATTAAAAACCTGTTCAGGCAGATGTTCTTTCTCCTTAATGATTTTCTTAATGGTACCTGGGGATTTATCTGCTGCCTCTTGGTCAGTAGAAGCTACTTTCCTTGTTATCTTGACATTTTGGAAGGCAAATTTCTTTCTAAAATTGTCAAACTCCTTTGCTTGCATTAAATTCTCCCATTTTAGATCCTTTACCTTCATTTTGCTATGGGTTTTCAGACACTATCTTTGCTTTCTTCAACTTATATTAGAGACTATAGGTAGGCCTTTCTCATAGCAACCTGCACCTACATAAAAGCTGCATTTTCAATAAGGCAAAAGGTGTTTTGCAAAAACCTCAAGGTTGCTGGCATAGCTATAGTGATGCCTTCACAACTTTCCTTTTCTTTCTTTCTTTCTTTCTTTTCTTTTTTAATTACACTGGTCTTTATGCTGGATTCATTGATCTTAAAATGGTGAGCAGTTGAAGCTGTAGACCTCAGTCTATGGTATATATCAAGCAATTCAACTTACATCATGACTTTGACTCTTGGGAGCCCTTCCAGCATCACTCTCTAGTGACACTTCTATGGTATAATTTAAGGTTACAGTATTTCACTGGACACAATGAAAATTATGCAAGAACTGCAAGAGATCACTTTTTACTGTTATATGCAATTTACTGGAGAGATGAACTGCTCATGCTGAAATTATCATCACATAGCATTTTATGCGAATACTTGAAACACTTAGCTCACTGCAATAGCAGCAGAAAGTGGCTACAAAATTATTATAGTAGTAACATGTACATTACAGTTAACTTTATTCAGTTTAAAAACTTTTAAAAAATTTGCGTATAATTGCTTTTATGAGCTCCCCAACGTCTCAGTGGTAAAGGATCATCTACTAAATGCAGGAGACACAGGAGACATGGGTTCAGTCCCTGTGTCAGGAAGATCCCCTGGGGGAGGAAATGGCAACCCATTCCAGCATTCTTGGCTGGAGAATTCCATGGCCAGAGGAGCCTGGTGGGCTACAGTCCATGAGGTCACACAGAGTCAGACACGACTGAGAGACTAATCACACATATAACTGCTCCACAGTGTTGCGTGAGTTTCTATTGCACAATGAAGTGAGTCAGCTTTCTGTAGACATATATCCCCACCCCACTCTTCTACGTCATCAAGGAGCGCAGAGCTGAGCCCCTTGTGCTATATATAGATTCCCACTGCCTATCTATTTCACATATGATAGTGTATTTATGTCAAACCCAACCTCCCAATTCATCCCACCCTCCCCTTCCTGCACTGTGTCCACAAGTCTCTTCTCAACACCTGCATCTCTATTCCTGCCCTGAAACTAGGTTCATCTGTACTATTTTTCTAGATTCCACATGCATGCATGAATACACAATATTTGCTTTTCTCTTTCTGACTTACTTCACTCTGAATGACAGACTCTGGATTCATCCATGAATCTCTACTTTTTTTTTTTTTTTTTTTAACATTTCTCTTAACTGCAAATGGCACCATGAATGGTCTGTCAATGTTTGTGTGTAGGTTTTGATAAATATTAGTTTTTATCATAGATTTGCATACATTTTATGATAAGTGATAAAATACACTAGTTTTTCTACACATGTTTTTATGCACTCATGACATTCCTAATATTTTCTTTATTTTATCAATATGTCTAGTCTATGCAGTTCATCTGTGAATTTTTTCAAATTACCACAAATCTCCAAAATTTCTTTCAGTATATTTATTGAAAAAAATCAGTGCATAAGTGAACTCACATAGTACAAATCTATGCTGTTCAAGGGTCAATTGCAGTCTTAGGAAAGTTTAAAATGATAACGTTTAAAAGATGTTTCAAAATTAACCCCCCTCCCAAATTATCTTTTGATCTTGCATGTCCCTTCTGCTTTCTTTCATAGCTAAGTTTTGAGATTCTAAAAAGAGCCCTTCTGGTGGTGTTTGCTCTTCCTCACCTCCTGTTTACTTCCCACATCACTGCCATCTGGCTTTTGCTTTCCATATTGCTTGAAGCTGCTTAGTCTACAGATGAACAATGACCATTAATTGCTTAATTCTACAGGCTCTTTTCAATTCTTGCCTTACTTGACCCAGACAGCACTTAACCCCTGTAATCCAAGCTTCCTCTGGCTTCACCAGGCTGTGGATGCCAATTGGTCATGTTCACAGGAATAACCTGTAGTTTGTTTTTCCATATCCAGCTGTAGCTTTGGGAGGACAGCTTCTCCCTAACTCTCTTGACCTGAGGAGGGGAGTTTACCCAGTCAAACCATTGGACAGGTATTTAATAGAAGTGGCCAATCTGCTTGAAATCAGTGATTTCTCTAGGATTACTAAATAATAATATGGGAAGAAAAATACCCATTTTTTTTGGCCTAGGTCATTAAACTGGAAGAATAACCTAGGTCTGCCAGAAACCATCTGTCTCTACTCCCTTACAAATAGAATGCACACCCATAAACACAAATCCATGAACATAATTACAGTATATCGAGGAAACCATTTGAAAGGAAGGGCTTCCCCAGTGGATCAGTGATAATGCAGGAGATGCAGGAGAAGCATGTTCAATCCCTGGGCCAGGAAGATCCCCTAGAGGAGGAAAGGGCAACCCATTCCAGCATTCTTGCTTGGGAAATCCCATGGTCAGAGGAGCCTGGCGGGCTACACTGCAAAGGGTCACAAAGAGTCAGACAGGACTAAGCGACTGTGGACACACACACAGGGGTTTGAAGATAAGAAAATGAAGCCAATATATAGAGCAGCTGAAACTAAGTCGAAGAAAAAGAAATGTGCTCTGAAAGCAGTGTATAAGTCCCTGTATCTTTTCCTGTGCGTCCTAGGTCTGTGAGCCACAAAGGCCGTGTGGCTTACACTTGTTGCAGTTGGCTTTCTGTCCTTTGCATTTTTAAGAGACTTCACTTCCTTACCTACTGCTCACAGCTACTGGTGTCCTCCTTGGACCATTGGTGTCTGCGTGAAGATGATATCATCAAATGTCCCAAAGCACTCAAGCTGCTAAAAATGCCCCACCGCCAGGCTATGATTTGTGAAGTGGGAGCATCTTCTTGGCTCTTCCTCACTTTGTTATCTGGACATGCAAAGCAACACAGCTGGTCTTCTACGTTTCAGAGTTCCGAATGGAAACTTCTTTGGCTTCTGCAGCTGCCTCTCTCTTGGTAGGGTGCATATGTGAGGAAAGGTCTCTCTTCTTTAGCCAGAATCTCTTGGATAAACCTTGTTACCTGCCTGCCTACCAGCTCCTCACAGTCCTGCATGTCTGAGTCCTGGCCCTGCCACAGGCAGTTCGCTCTTTTCTGCTTGAACAACTGTCCCTTGGCCTGTGTGTTATACTTTGGTTTTCTCTCTTGACTCTCTGGTTCTCCTTGCCAGTTTCCCTGTAAAGCTGGTTACCCTAGAGTGTCTTTAATCCAGTTCTATTTCTACTTGGCCTCCTATCGGCCACATCCATCCTGCCCTGTGTCATCAGATGAATTTACTGCTAAACAAGTAACTTGGCAAGTTTTATCTACAATCCCAGTCTCTGTCCTGAATTCCAGACCCTCACATGTACCAACTTGCAACCTACTTGTCTTACTGGGTCGTCCGTGACTATCTTGATTTTACCTCATTAAAAGTGACTTCATCATCTTCATCTTCTTTCCCCTCAAATTCTCTCTCCCACCAGTTGTCATTATCATTCATCTGGTTGCCCTGTCCCAGAAATATTAGGAGACATATCTGCATTTTCTTTTTGCCTCTAGACTGAAGTCTATCCATCTCTAAAATGTGTCCTTTTAGTTCCCAAATATCCTTTGGCATATTAAGAAAGGCAAATGCTGTGGGAGAATGGGAACACAGACCTCTTTCCCTTACGTTTTCAAATCCCACTTTCTGGATTGGTTTTCTCTTTAGTAAGCAAGGGTTTATATTTGGAGCTGTAATTCCTCTCAGGTTTTTGCTCTAATACATAATCTCCTGCTTGTTACATGAGAATACTATAATTTTAAGACGTATCTTCCAGATTCCATCATTTTATTTTATTTTTACCCTTTTTTTCTTAACATCCTGAGAAAACTTTCCCAATGATTTTACTAACTGCTTACACAACCACTTAATATATGGCTTTCAATGTCTTACAAATAAGTAGTCTTATGACCAACTGACCTCCCACCATGCACTGAAGGAAGACATGAGTGTGAAGCAGAGACTGTCCCCAAAAAGGGTTAGTGGTGGTTACAGTTCTCATCCTATCCTCCTCCTGACCCTCCTCCCCCTCCTTATCAGCATTCTTATAAAATAAGCAGATGGGACAAAAAAGATTCAGCTTATTATTTAACTTTATTATTTTAAAAAGGGTTTTTATCTACATATGGACCTACAGAGAAAAGGAATTCCAGAGTGACAAAGAAAAGGTTAGAAGAAATAAAAATATTCTTTTAGTTGATGATACTTAACTTCATCATTTTGGGTTATGAGGCATGATCTTGTGGTCTGTGAACATGGGGCAGGAAATCCTGAAACTTTCTTATACTGGTCATGACAACTAACTATGTGGGTGGTCATGGGCAAATTGCTTGATGCCTCCATTTCACTTACCTCATGACTTCCAGTAGACATAGGGATCGTTAATTTGAGTGACAGTTCAGTTAAATAAATAATGCACTAAGATTTAGTTGGGAATCTAAGAAATGCTGATTTCTTGAGACTCATAATATATTTAATTTGTTATTGATAGGTCACCTCAAATACCACAAAATGAATGGGATGATGTACACTATGCAAGTACTCATTAAAAACATCTCCAGATGCTGGGGGCAAACTCCCTAGCATAAAATGCCTTTTTCTGTGGTAGAAAACTTTTATTTCAGAGAATGTACATTGACTCAGCTTTTTAATTTTACTGGATGCCATAGTTTTCTTGAGCTATTTAATTAAGCTAGACTTTCTCAGTCGAACACTTCTGAGGGCAAAATATGATCTGCTCAATAATATACGTATATCTTCTAAAGCCAGATGTGTGCCTTCCAGCAAGTACATTACCATTCAATGTGTTATATTTTACCAGAGGTGAACATTTATACTCTAAAATTTTTTACCCCAAGGAATTAAGAGAATACCAAAAATCTCAACCAACACACATAACTTGGTGATAAGATCATTGGGTCTAATAGAGCTGACCTCAGTTCACACTACTTATGAATATGTCTAACGGACTTCTCCCTTTGTGATCATGACTAATTTATTTATTTCATTACTCAGCATTGTATTTGTTTTCTCTTTGCACATGTGCATCCTAAGTCACTTCAGTCACGTCTGACTCTGTGCACCCCTATTAACTGTAGCCTGCCAGGCCCCTCTGTCCATGGGATTCTCCAGGCAAGAATACTGCAGGAGATTGCCATGCCCTCCTCCAGGGGCTCTTCCTGACCCAGGGACTGAAACTGCATCTTTTGCAACTCCTGCATTGGCAGGCAGATTCTTTACCATTTCTCCACCTGGGAAGCCCACCATGATAAACATGCAGTGGTATTAAATTTTGGTATTAACCTGCACTTCCTTGGTGACTAATGATATTGAACACATTTTTATTTCCTTGTTGTTTATCTGGATATATTACTTTGTGAAGTTCCTATTGAAGCCTCTTTGGCACTTTTCTATTGTATTGTTGGTCTTTTATTTATTGATTTACATTCATCTTATATGTACATGTATGTATATATATTACTCAATATGATTATTTTGTCAGATATGTGCTTCAAATATTTGTACCTTCATCTGATTCCCCCTCTTTCACCCTGTGCCCCTGGTAATCGCAAGTCTAGTCTCTTTTTCTATGATTTCATTTGCATAGTTAAAGTATAATTGACCTGGCGCACTTTGATACTTCCTGGTGTACAACATAGTGATTCTATGTCTCTGTGCCTTACAAAATCATCCCCAGGGTAAGCCTAGTTACCATCCATCATCATACAAAAATATACCAGTATTATTGACTAACTCCCCATGATGTACATTTTATACCCATGACTCATTTATTTTGTAACTAAAAGTTTGTACCTCTTAATCTTCCTCACCTATTTTTTTTTTATCCTGAAACTTTATTGAATTCACTTATTAGTTCTAACAGTTTTGGGTGGCATCTGTAGGATTTTCTAAATATGGTATCGTGTTACCTGCAAACACAGTTTTACTCTTTTCTTTCCAATGTAGACTCCTTCTATTTTTTTCTTTTTTTACTTGTCTGGTTTCTGTGGCTTGGACTTCCACTACTTGTTGAAAAGTATTGGAAAGTGTTGAAAAGTGTTGAAAAATCAGTGAGAGTGGGTATCCTTGTCTTGCTTCCAATATTAGAAAACATTCTTTCAGTTTTTCAAAATTGAGTATGATGTTACCTGTAGGTTTGGCATATATGGCTTAAATTATGTTGAAGTATATTCCCTTTGTACTCACTTTGATGAGAGTTTCATCATAAATGGATAGTGAATTGTGTTAGCTTTTTATGCATCTACTTGAGATGATTTTATGACTTTTATTCTTTGATTTGCTAATGTGATGAATCACAATGATTGATGTACAGATATTGAACCATCCTTGCAACACTAGGATAAATCCCACCTGATCATGGTGTATGATCCTTTTAATATGTTGATTAATTCAGTTTGCTGACGCTTTGCTGAGCATGTTTGCATCCATATCATCAGTGATATTGGCCTGTAATTTTCTTTTTGGTATGGCACTATGTTTTCAATATCAGGATTAAGAGAGCCTTGTAGAATGTGTTCAGAAGCATTTCTTCCTCTGCAGTTTTTGGAATAGTTTGAGAAAAAAATGTGTTAACAATTCTTAAATATTTGGTAGAATTTGCCTGTGAAACCATCTGATCCTGTACCTTTGTTTACCGGGAGATTTTTATTATTATTATTATTATTGATTCTGTTTCATTACTAGTAGTTGTCCTGCCTAACATTTTCAATTTCTTTCTTCTTCAGTCTTAGGAGATGGTACTTTTCTAGGAATTTATGAAAAGGCAAAATGATAGGATACTGAAAGAGGAACTCCCCAGGTTGGTAGGTGACCAATATGCTACTGGAGATCAGTGGAGAAATAACTCCAGAAAGGATGAAAGGATAGATCCAAAGCAAAACCAATATCCAGTTGTGGATGTGACTGGTGATAGAAGCAAGGTCCAATGCTATAAAGAGCAATATTGCATAGGAACCTGGAATGTTAGGTCCATGAATCAAGGCAAATTGGAAGTGGTCAAACAGGAGATGGCAAGAGTGAATGAAGACATTCTAGGAATCAGCAAACTAAAATGGACTGGAATGGGGGAATTTAACTCAGATGACCATTATATCTACTACTGTGGGCAGGAATCTCTTAGAAGAAATGGAGTAGCCATCATGGTCAACAAAAGAGTCCGAAATGCAGTACTTGGATGCAATCTCAAAAATGACAGAATGATCTCTGTTCGTTTCCAAGGCAAACCATTCAATATCATGGTAATCCAAGCCTATGCCCCAATCAGTAATGCTGAAGAAGCTGAAGTTGAACAGTTCTATGAAGACCTACAAGACCTTTTAGAACTAACACCCCCAAAAGATGTCCTTTTCATTACAGGGGACTGGAATGCAAATGTAGGAAGTCAAGAAACACCTGGAGTAACAGGCAAATTTGGCCTTGAAGTATGGAATGAAGTAGGGCAAAAGCTAATAGAGTTTTGTCAAGAGAACGCACTGGTCATAGCAAACATCCTCTTCCAACAACACAAGAGAAGACATATGGACATCACCAGATGGCCAACACCGAAGTCAGATTGCATTCTTTGCAGCCAAAGATGGAGAAGCTCTATACAGTCAGCAAAAACAAGACCGGGAGCTGACTGTGGCTCAGATCATGAACTCCTTATTGCCAAATTCAGACTTAAATTGAAGAAAGTAGGGAAAACCACTAGACCATTCAGGTAAGACCTAAATCAAATCTCTAATGATTATACAGTGGAAGTGACAAATAGATTTAAGGGACTAGATCTGATAGACAGACTGCGTGATGAACTATGGATGGAGCTTCATGGCATTGTACAGGAGACAGGGATCGAGACCATCCCCATGGAAAAGAAGTGCAAAAAAGCGAAATGGCTGTCTGAGGAGACCTTACAAATAGCTGTGAAAAGAAGAGAAGCAAAAAGCAAAGGAGAAAAGGAAAGATATTCCCATTTGAATGCAGAGTTCCAAAGAATAGCAAGCAGAGATAAAAAAGCCTTCCTCAGCAATCATTGCAAAGAAATAGAGGAAAACAACAGAATGGGAAAGACTAGAGATATCTTCAAGAAAATTAGAGATACCAAGGGAACATTTCATGCAAAGATGGGCATAATAAAGGACAGAAATGGTATGGACCTAACAGAAGTAGAAGATATTAAGAAGAGGTGGCAAGAATACACAGAAGAACTGTACAAAAAAGATCTTCCTGACCCAGACAATCACGATGATGTGATCACTGACCTAGAGCCAGACATCCTGGAATGCAAAGTCAAGTGGGGCTTAGAAAGCATCACTAAGGACAAATCCAGTGAAGGTGGTGGAATTCCAGTTGAGCTATTTCAAATTCTGAAAGATGATGCTGTGAAAGTGCTGCACTCAATATGCCAGCAAATTTGGAAAACTCAGCAGTGGCCACAGGATTGGTAAAGGTCAGTTTTCATTCCAATCCCAAAGAAAGGCAATCCCAAAGAATTCTCAAACTCCCACACAATTGCACTCATCTCACATGCTCATAAAATAATGCTCAAAATTCTCCAAGCCAGACTTTAGCAATATGTGAGCCGTGAGCTTCCAGCTGTTCAAGCTGGATTTAGAAAAGGCAGAGGAACAAGAGATCAAATTGCCAATATCCACTGGATCATTGAAAAAACAAGACAAGAGAGTTCCAGAAAAACATCTATTTCTGCTTTTTTGACTATACCAAAGCCTTTGACTGTGTGGATCACAATAAACAGTGGAAAATTCTTCAAGAGATGGGAATACCAGACCACCTGACCTGCCTCTTGAGAAACTTGTATACAGGTCAGGAAGCAACATTTAGAACTGGAGATGGAACAACAGACTGGTTCCAAATAGGAAAAGGAGTACGTCAAGGCTGTATATTGTCACCCTGCTTATTTAACTTATATGCAGAGTACATCATGTGAAACGCTGGGCTGGAAGAAGCACAAGCTGGAATCAAGATTGCTGGGAGAAATATCAATAACCTCAGATATGCAGATGACACCACCCTTATGGCAGAAAGTGATGAGGAACTAAAAAGCTTCTTGATAAAAGTGAAAGAGGAGAGTGAAAAAGTTGGCTTAAAGCTTAACATTCAGAAAACTAAGATCATGGCATCTGGTCCCATCACTTCATGGGAAATAGATGGGGAAACAGTGGAAACAGTGTCAGACTTTATTTTGGGGGGCTTCAAAATCACTGCAAATGATGTCTGCAGCCATGAAATTAAAAGATGCTTACTCCTTGGAGGAAAGTTATGACCAACCTAGACAGCGTATTAAAAAGCAGAGACATTACTTTGCCAGCAAAGATCTGTTTAGTCAAGGCTATGGCTTTCCTGTAGTCAGGTATGGATGTGAGAGTTGGACTGTGAAGAAGGCTGAGCACCAAAGAATTGATGCTTCTGAACTGTGGTGTTGGAGAAGACCTTTGAGAGTCCCTTGGACTGCAAGGAGATCCAACCAGTCAATCCTAAAGGAGATCAGTTCTGGCTGTTCATTGGAAGGTCTGATGCTGAAGCTGAAACTCCAGTTCTTTGGCCACCTCATGCAAAGAGTTGACTCATTGGAAAAGACCCTGATGCTGGGAGGGATTGGGGGCAGGAGGAGAAGGGGACGACAGAGGATGAGATGGCTGGATGGCATCACCGACTCAATGGACATGAGTTTGAGTAGACTCAAGGAGTTGGTGATGGACAGGGAGGCCCAGCGTGCTGTGGTTCATGGGGTCGCAAGGAGTTGGACATGACTGAGCAACTGAACTGAACTGATTGAATGAACATTCCTTCTAGATTATTCATTTTATTGGTATATAATTGTTTGCAGTAATCTCTTAAAATTTTTGGGTTTCTGTGGAGTCAGTTGTAACTTCTTTTTTGTTTCTGATTTTATTTATTAGTTTGGCCCCCTTTCATTTTTTCTTGATGGGTATAGCTAGTGTTTACCAATATTATCTTTGCAAAGAATCAGCTCTTAGTTTTATTAATCTTTTCTATGTTTTCCAATTTTATTGAGATATAATTGACATACAGCACTATCTAAGTTTGAAGGTACAACATAATGATTTGTTTCACACATTATGAAGTCATTATCACAATAAGTTTAGTGAACATCCATCATCTCATACAGATACAAAATTAAAGAAATAGAAAATGAAATTTTCTTATGATGAAAACTCTTAGAATTTACTCTCTCAACAACTTTTATATACAACATACAGAAGTGTTAATTATGCTTATCATGTTGAACATTATATTCCTATTATTTATCCTACAACTGAAAGTCTGATCTTTCAACTGCCATCATCTAATCTTCCCCCCACCCACCTCCACCCTGCACCTCTGGAAAAAACAAGTCTGATCTCAGTTTCTTTTTTTTGATGTTGTTGGTTGTTTTTGAAATACAGTTGACCTACAACATTATGTTCCTATAACACAGCACAGTGTTTTGATATTTCTGTACATTTCAAACTGATCACAACATCTAGTGATAATGCATCATCACACAAGGATATTACATAGTTATTGACTATGTTCCCCCTACTGTACCTTTCATACCTGTGACTCATTTGTTTTGAAACTGGAAGATGGTACTTCTTAATCTCCTTCACCTATTTCTTTCCTCCCTCCATTTCCAGCCCCTCTGCTAACCTACCTGTTTGTTCTCTGTATCTATAACTGTTTCTGTTTTGTTATGTTTGTTCAGCTGTTTCAGTTTTTAGATTCCACATATAAGTGAAATCGTACATTGTTTGTCTTTCTTGTCTGAATTATTTAATTTAGCATAATACCATCTAGGTCCATACATGTTGTCACAAATGGCACTATTTAATTTTTTTATGGCTAAGCAATATTCCATGGTTTATATATATTATATATATAGGTAGATAGATATATATACAGATAGATAGATATATAACACATCTTCTTTACCCATTCAGCTACTGATGGGCACTTAGGTTGCTACTATATTTTGGCTATTGTAACTAATGCTACAGTGAGCATAGGGGATACATATTTTTTTTTTCTAATTACTGTTTTTGTTTTCTTTGAATAGCTATCCAGGATTGGAATTGCTGGGTCATATGGTAGTTCCATTTTTAATTTTTTGAGAAACCTCCATACTGTTTCTCATAGTGGCTGCAGCAATTTATATTCCCACCAAGAGTGCATGAGGGGTCCCTTTTCTTGATGTTTTCTTATAGTCTTTTTTTTTCTTGCTTAGAGAAATCCCCTTAACATTTCTTGTGAAGTTGTATATATATACATATATATGATGATATTTTCTAGGTGAATTTTTTTCAACCTGCTTTTTAGCACTTTTTTTGCATTGCTTATATTCTGTTAAATTTGGAAATGCTGTTTATATAAAGCAAAGTGATTTTAATTTTAAACATTTTGGAAAACCTCAAATTTAAGCCATGGTAGTTTGACTCAATTAAATTGGTCAACAGTTGTTTTAATACATGAATTAAAACATGAATTAATTTTAAAATAAAACAATTTTAAAATAAAACATTTTTTGGCATTAGATATTTAAAGCTTTTAACTTTAAGAATGAAAATTTTAGCATTATAACTATCTTGTTGGGAATGCTTCTAAGTTATTTTTCCTCTGCCTTCTTAAATAATGTATGCCTCACAATTTAAGTATTAATTGATAGATCACTCAGTCTTTATTAAAATTTTACTCATTAAACAAAGCTGTATTCAGAGAGTATTAGCATGTGAAGGGATAATTGTACTTACATTAAATAGCCTTATCTTCTACTTTATAAAATAATTTTGTGCCTTTTTTCATTTTCTCCTCTGTGAAGATGTCAACTACAAAACAAAAACTTGTTTTTGTCAGTGTATCAAATTTGAGCAGTCCTCTGTTTTTTTTACTTTTCTACTTGTAGTAATAGGTTGTGAAGTTTGAAACTGTATCTATTAGGAGATAAATGAATGTAGGATTCTGTATATATGTAGGAAGAGAAGAGCAAAATGTGAAATATTTTTGAGAGATTAACAGAAGTTATGAAGTCCATACAACACATAAAGTGTTTCTATTTTCCTCACAAAGAAGAAATAATAATCAGGAAGACTTATACTGTGGTCTCCAAGGTAAAATTGCTTCCTTTTAGTTAGACTGTTTGACACTAAATTTAACTAAAAATGCAATTACAATAAATCCTGTTCAAGAATTTATATACTGTTAGTCTTGATTAGTGACTTCTTTTTAATTAGACTCTACCAAATGTAAATAACAATGCCTGCCACATATTCAACACCAAGTCAATAATAGTTTAAAGATTATACAAAATTATGAGTTAGTATAAAATTTACTTTTTTTGTTATTTTATTCTAAACTTTTATCAATGTAATGATATTGAAGAATGTACTACAATAGTTAAGAATGAACTTCTAAAGTAGGATCAGCTATCATCAATAGCTTTTGTTGATTGCTCAATATGAATTCTGTTTATTTTTGATAGGATTGAGTTAAACAAATTGTTCTAAATATTTGTTTAGTGTATGCACTGATTGCCTATATTATGCTTTGTTATACTTACTAGATTCCTAGGCCATCTTTCTCCCCTGATTAAAAAGTATTCAGTGGCTCTCATGGTAGTAACTAATCCACAGGTTAGTTAGTAGCTTCTAGCTGGATAATTTGATGACTCTGAACATTTGGAATTTCACCCTATTGATATTTTAAACTAAATCTGAAAGAAAGCTTCAGAAAACTGAAGTTCAGCTCTTGAGAATATGCTGGGAGGTGAAAATTTCTTTCTCCTATCAACTTTGAAAATGGAAAGATAATCAGGTCATAAAACTATCGCCTAGTAGATCATAATAAATTTTACTGGTAAACATCAAAAAAATTTTTACTGGCAAACAATTGAAAAGGAATAGTAAAAGAAAAAAGGGGAAATTAATAAGTAAAAAATTATGTTTATCATAAAATGAAAAAATTTTAGAGTTGAAATTTGCCATGTAAATCTCTGCTCTAACCTGCAGCTTGGATTTACATCATAAAATAACTGGTGATCTTCCCAGTGATATGGAAAACACTACCACTTAAAACAGCTGATTCGGTTTTTTATGTATAGTTAAAATTGATCCGAGTTCTATATATTGAGTCAAATTCTGCCTCGATAATTGTTCATAATTTGGTCATATTTAAATCCTCTTGAGACACATGTAACTGATTTCATTGCTCTTCAACTGTCTTTTAAATATTTAAAGACTGCTTTCACATGCCATCTGAGTCTACTCCAGGGTAAACAGCAATAGTTGCTCTACTCGTTCCTCATGCGGAGAGAAAAAAATAGAACAAAAACCTTGATTTCTCTTTTTCCCCTCTGTGTGCCAACAATCCTAAGTTTTTAGGAGGAAAAAAAATCTAAAAAACAGAACTATAATGTTGTGAACAGGTATGTCCAGAATAGAACAGAGTGATGCACAGAGTATACACAGCTAGGATTGCATTGGAGTTTATTTAAAGGACACACTAAATTTTTTTGATTATTTTGGGCTTTCAGTGACATAGAATCTTTATATCCTTTTCACCTGAAATGCTGTTGACATGTATAGCTCATTATATGTAGCTTTTGTTTTGTTTTACTTGCTTTTGATCTCAGTATAAGTTATTTGTGAAAGAGTTAGTCATGCCCAACTCTTTGCAATCCCATGGACTGTAGCTATCCATGCTTCTCTGTCTATGGAATTCTCCAGGCAAGAATACTGTTATTTAATTTAACAAAGATATCATTCAATTTTTCTAATTCCTGGAAATATTTTTTAATTATTAGATTGGTGCAAAGGTAATTGCAGTTTTTGCATTGTTGAAATTTGCTGTTTGATATTGGAATGCATTCTAAATAAATGTGGTTAACATGCATATCTCACTTTTTTTTTTTAATGACATTATTCGCTATTTATTTTATATTTATTTTAGGCTATGAAACTGATGTTAGACAAAAAACAAGTCTAAGTGACTTTCTTATTTGAGTTCAAAATGGGTCATAAAGCAGCGGAGACAACTCACAATATCAACAAAACATTTGGCCCTGGAACTGCTACCAAACGTACAGTGCAGTGGTGGTTCAAGAAGTTTTTCAAAAGAGGTGAGAGGCTTGAAGATGAGGAGTGTAGTGGCTGGCCATCTGAAGATGACAATGACCAATTGAGAGTCACCATCAAAGGCCTTACAACCACATGAGAAATTGCCAAAAAACTCAATATCAATCATTCTATGGACGTTCAAAATTTGAAGCAAATGGAAAGGTGAAAAAGCTTGGTAAGTGGGTGCCTTATGACTGAAAATCAAAGCAATCATCGTTTTGAAGTGTCATCTTTTCTTCTACACAAGAACAAAAATTTCTGGGTCGGATTGTGATGTGCAATGAAAAGTGGATTCTGTATAACAACTGGTGACAACCAGCTCAGTAGTTAGACCGAGAAGAAGTTCCAGAGCATTTCTCAAAGCCAGACTTGCACCAAAAGAAGGTCATGGTCACTGTTTGGTGGTCTGATCCACTACAGCTTTCCAAATCATGGAAAAACCATTACATCTGAGAAGTATGCTCAGAAAATTGATGAGATGCATTGAAAACTGAAACACCTGCTGGTGACATTGGTCAACAGAATGGGCCCAATTCTTCTCCATGATAACATCTGGTTGCACGTTGCACAACAAATGCTTCAAAAATTGAGCAAATTGGGCTATGAAGTTTTGCCTCATACACCATATTCACCTGACTTCTTGACAACTGACTACCACTTCTTCAAGCATCTCAACAACTTTTGGCAGGGAAAATGCTTCCACAACCAGCATGCGTGTGTTTTAAGTCACTTCAGTTGTGTCCAACTTTTTGCCACCCTATGGACTGTAGCCCACCAGCAGGATGCAGAAAATTCTTTCCAAGAGTTTGTCAAATTTAGAAGCACTGATATTTGTGCTACAGGAATAAACAAACATTTCTTGTTGGCAAAAATATGTTGATTGTAACGGTTCCTATTTTGATTATTAAAGATGCCTTTGAACCTAGTTCCTGGAGAAGTAAATGGCAACCCATTCCAGTATTCTTGCCTGGAGAATCCCATGGACAGAGGAGCCTAGCAGGCTACAGTCCATGGGGTCGCAAAGAGTTGGACACAATTGAGCGACTTCATTTTCTTTCTTTGAATCTAGTTAAGATGATTTAAAATTCACAGTCCAAAACTGCAATCCGAAACTGCAATTACTTTTGTACCAACCTAATAGTTCATTATTTTATTTAGACAGAAAAGCCTCAAAATAATTCCCCCCAAACTTATATTTAATTCTTAAAATAAGATGGATGCATGTGATTAAATATATTAACTCTTCCTACCTTTAGATAAAGTTTGTAACTGATATGCATGCCACTTCATTCTTCAGGTTATTGATAAAACTATTGAACAGAACAGACAGTTGAAAAGAAAACTTTGAAATCCCAAGAGTTCTCCTTTCAGGGTGACATTAATCCATTATCCATAAGCCTTTTGTAAAAATCACTCAGCTGGGACTTTCCTTGGTGGTCAAGTGGCTGGGACTCTGTGCTCCTGATGTGGGGAAACTGGGTTTGATCCCTGGTCAGGGAGCTGGATCCCACAGGTTGCAACTAAAAAAGATCTCACATGCCACAACTGAGACCCAGAACAGCAAACAAACCAAACAAACACAAAGCACTCAGTCCAGTACAATTTCACCTATTTGTACTATCTCTGTTAAATTCATATGTCTCTAACTTGTTCCAGATATTATCAAGTGAAATACCTGGCAGAAATTCATTTATATGAAATCTTTTTTCTTCCCATTACTTTGACAATTTTAGTGCTTCCTTTAATAACAGGAAAGAAATAGTGCTGGCTTTATAGTATGTTTATAGTGAGCCTATGGTGCTTTCAAAGTATCAAAACTTTATTTTGCACATAGCCCTTGGTTTAATAATCAATACAATTGTCCCTGAAATTAATTTAAATTTGAGTCAATAGTTTCTGTTACATTCTTTTTCCTTGGAAATAAAAAATATATTTGCCACCTTTGGTCACTTGTACTGTTGTTCTTATGTCAATCACTTTACCAAAATTTATGTCTGCTACAAATACATCTATAAATTCTCTCAGTAAGTGGAGATATAACTGTCTGAGTAGAACACTGGAGTTAATTTGACTAAGTGTTCTGATTGCTTGCTTAACTACCTTGGGTTTTAGTCTACTCTTACAAATGTTTGTCCCACTTTTCAGTCTTAAAAGTATTCTTGGCAGAGAGTGCAAAAAGAAGCAATTTCACATTTTTTAACATTATCTTTTGCCATCACATCATATTTCTTAATCAAAAGGCCTATGTTTCTTTCTTCATGTGGTTTCTGATATTGCCTCAAAACATCCTTCAGAATTTCCCTCTATCTTTAACTTCATTTTGCAGTTAACATTTTTAATTAATTAATTTTTAAATATTTATTTATTGTTATTTGATTGATGATTGCTTTACAATATTGGTTTGATTTCTGTCATATATCAACATGAACTAACCATAGGTGTACACATGTCCCCTCCCTTTTGAATCGCCCTCCCACCTCTGGCCCATTCCCATCCCCCTAGGTTGTTACAGAGCCCCAGTTTGAGTTCCCTGAGTCATAGAGCTAATTCCCATGGGAATTAGCGTATTTACCTAATACGCTAACGTATTACCTAATACCTAACGTATTGACCTACGTTACTCTATATGTGTCCACAGTACTTTCTTCATTCATCTCACTCTCTCCCTCCTCACTCCCACCCTGTCCGAAGTCTGTTCTCCACGTCTGTGCTTCCACTGCAGCTCTGCAAGCAGGTTCATCAGTACCATCCTTATATATTCCATATATATTCATCAACATATGATATTTTTTGTTTTTCTCTCTCTGACTTACTTCACTCCATATATTAGGCTCTAGGTTCATCCACTTCATTAGAACTGACTCAAATGCATTCCTTTTCATGGTTGAATAGTATCCCATTGTATAAACGTACCACAGCTTCTTTATCCATTCATCTGCTGATGGACATTCAGGTTGCTTCCACGTCTTGGCTATTGTAAATAGTGTTGCAATGAACATTGGGGTACATGTGTATTTTGTGGGTTGTTTTTCCCCCAGTTTTGGTTTCTTCCAAAACTGTGGGTATATGACTACACGTGGTATTTTGGGATCATATGGTGGTTTTATTCCTAGTTTTTTAAGGAATCTCCATTCTGTCTTCCATGAAAGAAAAAGTGAAAGGGTTAGTCATTCAGTCATGTTCAACAAACCAGGCTCCTCTGTCCATGGGATTCTCCAGGTAAGAATACTGGAGTGGGTAGCCAGTCTCTTCTCCAGATCTTCCCGATCCAGGGATTGAACCCAGGTCTCCTGCATTGCAGGCAGGTTCTTTACCATCTGAGCCACCAGGGAAGCCACCGTGGCTGTATCAATTTACATTCCCATCAGCAGTGTAGGAGGGTTCCTTTTTCTCCACGACCTATCCAGGACTTGCCATTCTGTCTGGTGTGAGGTGATATCTCATTGTAGTTTTGATTTGCATTTCTCTGATAATGAGTGATGTTGAGCATCTCTTCAATGTTTGTTAGCCATCTGTATGTCTTCTTTGGAGAAATGTTTGTTTAGGTCTTTTGACCACTTTTTGACTGGGCTGTTGGTTTCTCCGGTATTGAGTTGTATGAGCTGCTTGTATACTTTGGAAATTAATCCCTTGTCAGTTGTTTCATTTGCTATTATTTTTTTCCATTCTGAGGGTTGTCTTTTCATCTTGTCTATACTTTCCTTTGGTGCATTTTGCAGTTTACATTTTGATGTTACAATAAGAACTCTTTTTTTAAGCTTTCATATTAACTACTAATTAACTATTGAAAGATCATATATTTCCTATATTCAAATCAATATGCTAATAGTTAAGACTTAATATATGAATTACATAACTATTGTGTATAATTATATGCATATAAATATGCTTTAAATATCTCACAACTTATTTACAAGGGCAAAAGGAAATATTTACACAACAGTGTGAGGATGGTTCAACTTCAGTAAATAATTTTCTAAAATCTCTTGTAACAAATTAATGAAGAAAGTTACCTATGATTACCTCAATAAGTGCTGAAAAATTTTTTTTATAAAATTCTACATTCACTTAGATTAGAAAAAAACACTTCATGCACATTTGGAATACTTGCATAATGTCATAATAGAAATGTACATAATTTTCAAGATCTGTCAAAAATCATAGAGAAATCATCATATTTAATGTTAAGTATTAGAAGCATTGTCCCAAGAATTCTAGGCAAAAATAAGGGTAGGATTTCTGCTATTATTGCTATTTTAAATATCTCAATGTAGGTCCTAGCTCAAATAATAGCAAAAGAAAAACAAAATAAAAAATAGAAAAGCTTATTGAAAAAAAAAAAAAGAAAATCTTATTGGAAAACAGGAAAAAAAAGTTTATTTGATGATGTTGATACAAAGAACTTACAAACAAATGTTTAGAACTAATGAGAGAGTTCAGTGAGATTGCTGTACATATATAAAGGACCAATATTTTTTAAAAATCATCAAAATTTTAAACACTAATAATCACTAATTACAAAATATTATAGATAAATATAGAGGTCACATTGAAACAAATCTTCTAATGCCTTATAGAAAAATTGCTAGCTATTATTGAGGACATTAATGAAGATCTGAGCAATTGGAGAGCTGTATTGTCTTCACCAACTGGAAGACTCATCTTCTAAAGATGTGAGTTCCTTCCATATTAATTATAAATTAAATGTAATTTCACTTAGATCAAAAAAGGAATTTTTTGGTGGGAGGAGGATCTGATAAGTTTCTCTCAAAATTTATAAAATAGAACTAAGAATGAAGAATAAAACCATTTTGAAAAAGAAGAAATAGATTAAGATAATTTGTGATCAAATATCAAGAGTTTTTGTAAGATTTTTATAATTAAGAACATAAGCTATTGGTACAGGAGTAAACATTAAAACCAATGGAGAAGGAAAGAGAAACAAACCAACACTTTATGCTAAGTTATTTTATGATTGAGGCAAAACTACAAATAAGTGGTAAGATAATGAACTATTCAATCAACGATGCTGGAAAAATTAATTTTTCAAAAGTAAAAAAATAAAATTACATGTCTATCTTCTACCATTCACAAGATATCAATTTCACATTATTTAAAAGTAAATGTGAAAATCAAAATATTAGAATTTTA
This sequence comes from Odocoileus virginianus, assembly GCF_023699985.2. Taxonomy (NCBI): domain Eukaryota; kingdom Metazoa; phylum Chordata; class Mammalia; order Artiodactyla; family Cervidae; genus Odocoileus; species Odocoileus virginianus. Next base: position 11,247,151 of record NC_069692.1, on the reverse strand, counting down.
GACAAACACAAGGATAATACTTTTATAGTATTGGATATGGATCTATAATTAAACTATTTTCCTTAATTAAACTGTTTGCCTGTAATCCATGAGTTAAAAAACACAAAAATCATGAAAATGGTCAGCCTGGATGCAAGTAGCTGGGTATGATTGCTGTATCCTCTCATTTATTTAGAACCACTTCTATGCCATTTAAAAGATTTTTAAAATTTTCCCCATGAGGAATTTTGCTGTATTAATTTGTAGGTAGTTTATTGTTTTGCTGCATTTGATAGTGGCATCTTAGTTTTTATTATATTTTCTAGATGGTTACTGAGAGTAGAGGGGAATATTTATGTTTGTGGGTTAATGTTTATGAGTTTTCTTTTACCCAGAAAACATAAGTGATCTGCTCTGAGTCTCTCTGTTTATTCATTTGGATTTCACAAAATTAATTTTGGTTTGTGTTTGTTTCATAGTATTTATTATTCTTTTCTGTGTTTGTGGATATTTTCTAATTTTGTTTTTGTTAATTTGAATTCTCTCATCTATTTTCCCTTTATTCCTGAAGTACATTCTTTAGCAGTATTTGGTGATCATAATTAATAATGAACATAGTCTTTATTGAAAATAATTTATTTTATCTTCATTAGTAATTGATGATTATTACATGGCTGTAGAATTCAAGGGTGAGAGGTATTTTCCATCAGTGCGATAAAGCTATTCTTCTGTTGTCTTTGACTCTCTACTGTTGCTGTAAAAAACTGATTATGTGTTTAAATGTTATTATTTTACATATAATATTTATTTTATCTCAGTATTATTCTAACGCCTCTTTTTTGTTTTCAGTAGTTTCACTATAACATATCTAGAAAGGAATTCAGATTTATTTATGTGATATTGGACTTGTGGTCCTTCTTGAAATTGTGCTATTATCTCATTGCATATTTTCTCTCTTATCATTTATCTCTTTTCTTCTTGTGTAAATCCTACCAGAAGTAAGTTGATCCTTTCTCTCATGTTTCATATCTCTTGAGCTTTTCTTTGTGTTTATTGTCTCTTAATCTTTCTATATTTGTTCTGTGTAATTTCCTCAACTGCTTTTTCCAATTTACTAATTCTCTTTCCAGCTGTTTCACGCTATTTATTTTTAAACCTCAGTGGCCATATCTTTCTTTTATAGGGCTTTTTCTGCCCCTTTAACATCTCTTTGATTCAATTTCTGAGCTCTGTGTGTCTGTGTGCTTTCTTTTACAATCTCTTTATTAATGTCTTTGTTTAAATGCATTTTAAATAGGTGAGAGATATTAACATTGATAGATAAAAAAATTTAGTCAAAAAATAAATGAGTAATACATACAAAAAGTACAGTGTGGAGAGTATAGATAGAGATTATGAAATATCTTTGTATGGTGACAGATGATAACTGGACTCATTGTGGTGACCAGTTTGAAATGTATAGATATATCAAATCAGTATATGTGTACTGACTTACATAGTGCTGTAGGTCAGTTATGCTTCAAAAACAAGCAAGCAAGCAAACAAATAAATAAACTCATAGAGAAAGAAATCAGATTTGTGGTTAACAAAGATGGGGTTGGGGGAAGGGGACTTAGATAAAGGCAGTCAAAGGCACAAACTTCCAGTTATATGATAAATACATACTAAGGGTATAATGAGTAACATAATAAATATAATTAACACTGCTATACATTATAAAAATGAAAGCTGTTAAGAGTAAGTGTTAAGAATTCTTACCATAAGGAAAATTTTTTTCTGTTTCTGGAATGTTGTACCTATATGAGATGATGGATCTTCACTAAGCCTATTTTGATGATCATTTCATGATATATATAAGTCAAATCATTATGTTGTAGACCATAAACTTATCAGGGATGTATTCCAATTACATCTCAAAGAAACTGCTAAAACAAAATGCATTTTATAGCACCTGTTTATTTTGCCATCTCAAGTTCTTGAATTTTTAATCCTCTTGATTTGATTGTTTCTGTTGGCTCTAGCTCATAATGGATTGTTTGTTTTCTTGTGCATTTTGTGAATTTTGATTGTGAACTTATGCTTACTGTGACTTTATCAGTAGAATGGTATGTGACCTGAATGAATGGTTCGTGCCATTGAAGTGACTTGACATTTTGTCATGTGCCTTAGTATTATTATTAATACATTTTTTTTCCATTTATTTTTATTAGTTGGAGGCTAATTACTTTACAATATTGTAGTGGCTTTTGCCATACATTGACATGAATCAGCCATGGATTTACATGTATTCCCCATCCCGGTCCCCCTTCCCGCCTCCCTCTCCATCCCATCCCTCTGGGTCTTCCCAGTGCACCAGCCCTGAGCACTTGTCTCATGCATCCAACCTGGGCTGGTGATCTGTTTCACCCTTGATAATATACATGTTTCGATGCTGTTCTCTCAGAACATCCCACCCTCGCCTTCTCCCACAGAGTCCAAAAGTCTGTTCTGTACATCTGTGTCTCTTTTTCTGTTTTGCATATAGGGTTATCGTTACCATCTTTCTAAATTCCATATATATGTCATGGAAGCAACCTAGATGTCCATCAGCAGACGAATGGATAAGGAAGCTGTGGTACATATACACCATGGAATATTACTCAGCCATTAAAAGGAATCCATTTGAATCAGTTCTAATGAGATGGATGAAACTGGAGCCCATCATACAGAGTGAAGTAATCCAGAAAGATAAAGACCAATACAGTATTAATACATTTTAAAATCCATTTCTTGACTTAAGGTCTTCCCTATCATAAACTTCAAATTAACAGGGAGCACATGTACAGATTTCGGGGGAGGGGGGGGCGGAGAGGTATTTTTATTATTTTTAATTTGATTTTGTTCATCTAAAGTCATGATGGAAACACCTACTTCAATAACTCCTTGCTGGTGGGCAGAATTTCTCTGGTACATCCTTACACCAAGGGTGTGTCCCTTTGAATTTCCTACCCTTATTTACATGTTTCAACTCCTCCCTTGGACTCTCTTCTCCTCCTCACATGTAAACTTTAAAACCAAAAGCTTTGGGTTAGAAATATTGACTACCACCCCCATACTAACCCTCTCGTCCTACATTTCACCAGGACCTTATAGTAGCTGATTACTACTGCATTCTGCTGCTGTTGCTGCTAAGTCGCTTCAGTCGTGTCTGACTCTGTGCGACCCCCATAGACGGCAGCCCACCAGGCTCCCCTGTCCCTGGGATTCTCCAGGCAGGAACACTGGAGTGGGCTGCCATTTCCTTCTCCAGTGCATGAAAGTGAAAAGGGAAAGTGAAGTCGCTCAGTCGTGTCTGACTCTTCGCAACACCATCGACTGTAGCCCACCAAGCTCCTCCGTCCATGGGGGTCTCCAGGCAAGAGTACTGGAGTGGGTTGCCATTGCCTTCTCTGACAACTATGTTCAGTTCCTTCTTTTCTATTTTTTTCTTTTAACCTAAAGTATTCTCCTTTACATTTTGAAAACTCAACAGAATAATTATAATACTTTTATATTACTATTTTACACTTCTACATATTTTTAACAGGAGAATTTTAGGCACACTTCTGTCTTGTCATAACTGGAAGTTAGACATTTTCTGTCATAGTTTTTCCTCTAGTATTATTTAACCTCAATTGCTTTTATCTGTCATAGCGTCACGTTTCTTCGCTTTCAAATTTTTTGACTTTGATTATTCTTGCTGCTATTTCTGAATTGTTTTTCTTTGACTTCTGTCTCGGTTTATTTTTTCCTTTGTGTTTTAGAATGATTTGTTCCCTCAAAGACAAATATTAAAGAGACAGTTTCCAAATTCTCGTACCATTTACAAAAATATAGATTTTTTTTTTAAACTTGGCACATGGTTGTCTAGAATTTTATAAAGGAATTAAAACAACATATGTCTACAGTGCATAGGACCAGTATTTTGATTTCAACACTTTTATTACTCTATAACAGATTATAGAACTTGGTGTGATTCTTCCTGGAGATGCCACCTGACAATCTGCAGTGCCTGGATGGCTAACTTATTTGGCCTTTGCAGCTGGGCATTTGTCAAGGATTCCTGGCCATACGAGTTTTAAGTTACCAGGTCTATTTCCTTCTTGGTTCTTGATGCTATCTGTGAGTACTTTTTAGGTATTTAAGTATTTAAGGCATTTATCCCTGGAGAAAGAAATGGCAACCCACTCCAGTATTCTTGCCCGGAAAATCCTATGGATAGAGCAGCCTGGAGGGCTACAGTCTGTGGGGTTGCAAAGAGCTGGACACGACTGAGCTACTGAGCACAGGGCGTTTATAACACTTCAGTTTATTAGGAATCACCTTCAAAATTAGACAATGATAATCACAAAAAGTGATTTTTAAAAGGATGTAAACAAAAATGCCAACAAATATCCCCCACCTAAACTGTCTCCTGTTACTTTAATACCTCTCATAGGCTGTCCAGCTCTGTTGTCTGGTTGGACTGTTGATAATAATTCAATACTTCAGAACAAGTCAACGTAACTTGAGTTTTAATAGTTCTTTAAAATGGCTGTAAAAAAACTGCTTCACTAAGAGGCAAAGATTTTTTATTTTGTGGACGTATGGTTAAATTTAGTATCACATGCTTTTGAGGTGTCTAAAAAGGCCATTCAATAACATAGCAATCAAGTGATGTAAAATTGAGTGCAAATATAATTTTCAAACAAAGTACTCACTTTCATAATGACACAAAGCAAAGTTGCTTGTGTCGATGAAAGGGCAGTATAAGAATTTAAAAAAATGTATTTCAAGGATGGAAAAAGTGATTTTATCTTGAATGTGTACCCTTGACTTAAACATGCAGTGAGAATGTTTAAAGGCAACACAATATGTTCTGGTGTTTGTGTTAAAAAGTGTTATAACTAATCCCGTGTCCCTGGTAAAATCCTCCCTGATGATTGCTATAAAATTTCCCCAAAGTTGTTCTGATTGAAAATGTTACTTTATTTCACCTTTTCTTTTCACAGATGAAACAATATGAGTTTAACATAGTAAATGGTGAATGCTAATCGTAGAGTGCTACATTATTTTAAGTTTCTGTAATGTCCTAAACTTGTTTTTGTTATTGTTGCTTTAATGAGTGTGAGTGATCATGGTCGTGATGCTGCTCAATCAGCCTTCAGCCTTTGGTAAAGGATATTAAACTGGCTTATTGGGTTTTTTTTGGTGGGGGGGGGGGGGGGTCGGGATTAGATTCAATATATACTTTGTATTTAGAAAGACTTTATAAGGGCCATGACTGATTGTATATGAAAGCTGTCTTGTTCTTACTCAGGTTAATTTTAAAAGATTTAATTACTCAGTTGGAGGTTTTAGGAAAGCGTTTATCAAAACCAGTTTTTAGGGGAGGAGCCAAGATGGCGGAGGAATAGGACGGGGAGACCACTTTCTCTCCTACAAATTCATCGAAAGAACATTTGAACGCTGAGCAAATTTCACAAAACAACTTCTGATCGCTAGCAGAGGACATCAGGCGCCCAGAAAAGCAGCCCATTGTCTTCAAAGGGAGGTAGGACAAAATATAAAAGATAAAAAGGGAGACAAAAGAGCTACGGACAGAGACCCGTCCCGGGGAGTCTTCATACAGGAAGTTTCCAATCACCAGGAAACCCTCGCACTGGCGGGACTGGGGGAAGTTTTTGGCAATCTAACTGGGAGAAAAAATTAAATAAGGCCCACAGATTACATGCCTAAAAGCAACTCCCAGCAGAAAAGTACCCCAGATGCCCGCACCCACCAGCAACAAGCGGTGCAGAACGGAGAGGAGCGGGCGGCATTGCTTAGGGTAAGGACCGGCCCGAAGACCCTGAGAGCAATCGGAGGGAGCTTTTTTTAAACGGTGGGACAAAATTAACCTGCCGGAACACACTGCCTGCGGTTCGCAAAACAAAGGGACTGAGAAAGTCCAGAGAAGAGCCGGCCCATCCCCGCTGGAGGTAGGAGGCAGCGGGGAGGGGAAAAGGGCAAACTCAGCCCCTGAGAAGCCACCCCCTCCCACACTGCAAACAGGCCCCGGGTTCCTATCGAAAGACTTCCTGAGACCCGACTGGCGGCACGCGCTGCGGCCGCAGAGGGAAAAAGCGTGCCATACCCAGGGAGAGTGCGCCCAAGCCTCTGGCTGCCTGGGCCGCTCGACGCGGAGGGAAAAGGCGCGCCGCACCCGGGGAGAGTGCGCCAAGCCTCTGGCTGCCTGAACCGCTCAGGCCAGGAAAGGCACAAAACGCAGGCGCAACCGAATCCGCGCTTTTGTGGAGTACCCGAAAACTGGAACCACACTCAACGCAGGGCCCGCTCCATATAGAGCAGCCGGGAGCCTGAGCAGTGTAGACGGGGAAAGCACTGACACCCGTGAGCAGGGCAAAAACAGTGTGACCGGAACACGGTGAGTGCTATCCACACAGAGCGGTATCTGTCTGCAGCGCCCCGCCGTCCCCGTAGCAGGACTGAACTGAACTAGCGAACCTAAATAAGAGATCACCTCCGCCTGCCTGTGTCAGGGCGGAAATTAGACACCGAAGAGACGGCAAATAGAAGCCAAATGAACAAAGGGAACCGTTTCAGAAAGGACCGGTGCAACAGATAAAAATCCCTGAAGGTAACACCGACTACACCGGAAGGGGCCTATAGATATCTAGAAGTGTAAGTTGGAAAGAGGAGCTATCTGAAATTGAACTGAACCTACACTGACCGCAACAACTCCAGAGAAATTCCTAGATATATATGTATTTTTTTTTAATTAAAAAAAAATTTTTTTTTCTTTCCTTTTTTTTTATTTTTTATTTTTTCTCTTTTATTTTCTTTTAAAATTCCCTATTACTCCCCCATTACTCCTCAACTTTCATTTTCATATATTTTTATGATTTTTTTAATTAGGGAAAATATTTTTTTCTTTTTTTTTCTTTTTCTTGTTTTTCTCTTCTATTTCCTTTTAAAGTCCTCTAATGCTCCTCTATTATTCCTTAATTTTCATTTTCATTTCACTATAACCTTGCCAAAAAAAAAAAAAGAGAAACCCTACTTTTAAACCAAACTTCATATACATTTCTAAATTTTTTTTGTGTTTTTGTTTTTAAATATTGTATTTCAAAGAGTCTAACCTCTACACTAGATTTTTAATGTTTGTTTTTCAGTATGTGATATAAATTTTGGACATTTAAGAATCCAATATTCAGTTCCCATTTCTATTCAGGAGTGTGGTGATTACTCTCCCACTTTTGACTCTCTGTTTTCTACCTCAGAACACCTCTATTTCCTCCTTTCCCCTTCTCTTCCCAATCCAATTCTGTGAATCTTTGTGGGTGTCTGGGCTACAGAGAACACTTTGGGAACAGATAACTGCGTAGATCTGTCTCTCTCCTCTTGATTCCCCTTTTTCTCCTCCTGCTCACCTCTATCTCCTTCCTCCCTCTCCTATTCTTCATGTAACCTGTGAATCTCTCTGGTTGTCTCTCACGGTGGAGAATCTTTTCACCATTAACCTAGAAGTTTTATTATCAGTGCTGTATAGTTGGAGAAGTCTTGAGACTATTGGAAGAATAAAACTGAAATCCAGAGGCAGGAGACTTAAGCCCAAAACCTGAGAAAACCAGAAAACTCCTGACTACATGGAACATTAAGGAATAAGAGACCATCCAAAAGCCTCCATACCTACACTAAAACCAACCACCACCCAAGAGCCAATAAGCTCCAGTACAAGACATACCACACAAATTCTTTAGCAACGCAGGAACATAGACCTGAGTGTCAACATACAGGCTGTCCAAAGTCACACCTAACACATAGACCCATCGCAAAACTCATTACTGGACACTCCATTGCACTCCAGAGAGAAGAAATCCAATTCCATGCACCAGAACGCTGACACAAGCTTCCCTAACCAGGAAACCTTGACAAGCCAATTGTCCAACCCCACCCACTGGGTGAAACCTCCACAATAAAAAGGAACCACAGACCACAAGAATACAGAAAGCCCACTCCAGACACAGCAATCTAAACAAGATGAAAAGGCAGAGAAATACCCAACAGGTAAAGGAACATGAAAAAAGCCCACCAAGTCAAACAAAAGAGGAGGAAATAGGGAATCTACCTGAAAAAGAATTTAGAATAATGGTAATAAAAATGATCCAAAATCTTGAAAACAAAATGGAGTTACAAATAAATAGCCTGGAGACGAAGATTGAGAAGATGCAAGAAATGTTTAACAAGGACCTAGAAGAAATTTAAAAAAAAGTCAATTAAAAATTAATAATGAAATAAATGAGATCAAAAACACTCTGGAGGGAACCATGAGTAGAATAACAGAGACAGAAGATAGGATAAGTGAGTTAGAAGATAAAATGGTGGAAATAAATGAAGCAGAGAGGAAAAAAGAAAAAAGAATCAAAAGAAATGAGGACAACCCCAGGGACCTCTGGGACAATGTGAAACGCCCCAACATTCGAATCATAGGAGTCCCAGAAGAAGAAGACAAAAAGAAAGGCCATGAGAAGTTACTCGAGGAGATAATAGCTGAAAACTTCCCTAAAATGGGGAAGGAAGTAGCCACCCAAGTCCAAGAAACCCAGAGAGTCCCAAACAGGATAAACCCAAGGCGAAACACCCCAAGACACATATTAATCAAATTAACAAAGATCAAGCACAAAGAACAAATATTAAAAGCAGCAAGGGAGAAACAACAAATAACACACAAAGGGATTCCCATAAGGATAACAGCTGATCCATCAATAGAAACCCTTCAGGCCAGAAGGGAATGGCAGGGCATACTTAGAGTAATGAAAGAGAATAACCTACAACCTAGATTACTCTACCCAGCAAGGATCTCATTCAGATACGAAGGAGAACTCAAGAGCTTTACAGACAAGCAAAAGCTGAGAGAATTCAGCACCACCAAACCAGCTCTTCAACAAATACTAAAGGATCTTCTCTAGACAGGAAGCACAGAAAGGTGGTATAAACATGAACCCCAAACAACAAAATAAATGGCAATGGGACCATACCTATCAATAATTACCTTAAATGTAAATGGGTTGAATGCCCCAACCAAAAGACAAAGGCTGGTTGAATGGATACAAAAGCAAGACCCCTATATATGCTGTCTACAAGAGACCCACCTCAAAACAAGGGACACATACTGACTAAAAGTGAATGGCTGGAAAAAAATATTCCACGCAAATGGAGACCAAAAGAAAGCAGGAGTCGCAATACTCATATCAGATAAAATAGACTTTCAAATAAAGGCTGTGAAAAGACAAAGATGGACACTACATAATGATCAAAGGATCAATCCAAGAAGAAGATATAACAATTATATATGCACCCAACATAGGAGCACCGCAATATGTAAGGCAAACACTAACGAGTATGAAAGAGGAAATTAATAGTAACAATAATAGTAGGAGACTTTAATACCCCACTCAACTATGGATAGATCAACTAAACAGAAAATGAACAAGGAAACACAAACTTTAAATGACACAATGGACCAGCTAGACCTTATTGACATCTATAGGACGTTTCACCCCAAAACAATCAACTTCACCTTTTTCTCAAGTGCATACGGAACCTTCTCCAGAAGAGATCACATCCTGGGCCATAAATCTAGTCTTGGTAAATTCAAAAAAATTGAAATCATTCCAGTCATCTTTTCTGACCACAGTGCAGTAAGATTAGATCTCAATTACAGGAAAAAAATTATTAAAAATTCAAACATATGGAGGCTAAACAACATGCTTCTGAATAACCAACAAATCATAGAAGAAATCAAAATATGCATAGAAATGAATGAAAATGAAAACACAGCAACCCAAAACCTATGGGACACTGTAAAAGCAGTGCTAAGGGGAAGATTCATAGCATTACAGGCCTACCTCAAGAAACAAGAAAAAAGTCAAACAAATAACCCAACTCTACACCTAAAGCAACTAGAGAAGGAGGAAATGAAGAACCCCAGGGTTAGTAGAAGGAAAGAAATCTTAAAAATTAGGGCAGAAATAAATGCAAAAGAAACTAAAGAGACCATAGCAAAAATCAACAAAGCTAAAAGCTGGTTTTTTGAAAAAATAAACAAAATTGACAAACCATTAGCAAGACTCATTAAGAAACAAAGGGAAAAGAACCAAATTAACAAAATTAGAAACAAAAATGGAGAGATCACAACAGACAACACTGAAATACAAAGGATCATAAGAGACTACTACCAGCAGCTCTATGCCAATAAAATGGACAACTTGGAAGAAATGGACAAGGTCTTAGAGAAGTATAACTTTCCAAAACTGAACCAGGAAGAAATAGAAGATCTTAACAAAACCATCACAAGCAAGGAAATCAAAACTGTAATCAGAAATCTTCCAGCAAACAAAAGCCCAGGACCAGATGGCTTCACAGCTGAATTCTACCAAAAATTTAGAGAAGAGCTAACACCTATCTTACTCAAACTCTACCAGAAAATTGCAGAAGAAGGTAAACTTCCAAACTCATTCTATGAGGCCACCATCACCCTAATTCCAAAACCAGACAAAGATGCCACAAAAAAAGAAAACTACAGGCCAATATCACTGATGAACATAGATGCAAAAATCCTTAACAAAATTCTAGCAAACAGAATCCAACAACATATTAAAAAAATCATACACCATGACCAAGTGGGCTTTATCCCAGGAATGCCAGGATTCTTTAATATCTGCAAATCAATCAATGTAATACACCACATTAACAAATTGAAAGATAAAAACCATATGATTATCTCAATAGATGCAGAAAAAGCCTTTGACAAAATTCAACATCCATTTATGATTAAAACTCTCCAGAAAGCAGGAATAGAAGGAACATACCTCAACATAATAAAAGCTATATATGACAAACCCACAGCAAGCATCACCCTCAATGGTGAAAACTTGAAAGCATTTCCCCTGAAATCAGGAACAAGACAAGGGTGCCCACTCTCACCACTACTATTCAACATAATTTTGGAAGTGTTGGCCACAGCAATCAGGGCAGAAAAAGAAGTAAAAGGAATCCAGATAGGAAAAGAAGAAGTGAAACTCTCTCTGTTTGCAGATGACATGATCCTCTACATAGAAAACCCTAAAGACTCTACCAGAAAATTACTAGAGCTAATCAACGAATACAGTAAAGTTGCAGGATATAAAATTAACACACAGAAATCTCTTGCATTCCTATACACTAACAATGAGAAAACAGAAAGAGAAATTAAGGAAACAATACCATTCACCATTGCAACAAAAAGAATAAAATACTTAGGAGTATATCTACCTAAAGAAACAAAAGACCTATACATAGAAAACTATAAAACACTGATGAAAGAAATCAAAGAGGACACAAACAGATGGAGAAATATACCGTGTTCATGGATTGGAAGAATCAATATTGTCAAAATGGCTATACTACCAAAGCAATCTATAGATTCAATGCAATCCCTATCAAACTACCAACGGTATTTTTCACAGAACTAGAACAAATAATTTCACAATTTGTATGGAAATACAAAAAACCTCGAATAGCCAAAGTAACCTTGAGAAAGAAGAATGGAACTGGAGGAATCAGCCTGCCTGACTTCAGACTATACTACAAAGCCACAGTCATCAAGACAGTATGGTACTGGCACAAAGACAGAAATATAGATCAATGGAACAGAATAGAAAGCCCAGAGATAAATCCACGAACCTATGGTCACCTTATCTTCGACAAAGGAGGCAAGGGTATACAATGGAAAAAAGACAACCTCTTTAACAAGTGGTGCTGGGAAAACTGGTCAACCACCTGTAAAAGAATGAAACTAGAACACTTTCTAACACCATACACAAAAATAAACTCAAAATGGATTAAAGATCTAAATGTAAGACCAGAAACTATAAAATTCCTAGAGGAGAACATAGGCAAAACACTCTCCGACATAAATCACAGCAGGATCCTCTATGACCCACATCCCAGAATTTTAGAAACAAAAGCAAAAATAAACAAATGGGACCTAATGAAACTTAAAAGCTTTTGCACAACAAAGGAAACTATAAGCAAGTTGAAAAGACAGCCCTCAGATTGGGAGAAAATAATAGCAAATGAAGCAACAGACAAAGGATTAATCTCAAAAATATACAAGCAACTCCTGCAGCTCAATTCCAGAAAAATAAATGACCCAATCAAAAAATGGGCCAAAGAACTAAACAGACATTTCTCCAAGGAAGACATACAGATGGCAAAAAAAAACACATGAAAAGATGCTCAACATCACTCATTATCAGAGAAATGCAAATCAAAACCACAGTGAGGTACCATTACACGCCAGTCAGGATGGCTGCTATCCAAAAGTCTACAAGCAATAAATGCTGGAGAGGGTGTGGAGAAAAGGGAACCCTCTTACACTGTTGGTGGGAATGCAAATTAGTACATCCACTATGGAAAACAGTGTGGAGATTTCTTAAAAAGCTGGAAATAGAACTGCCATATGACCCAGCAATACCACTTCTAGGCATACACACTGAGGAAACCAGATCTGAAAGAGACACGTGCACCCCAGTGTTCATCGCAGCACTGTTTATAATAGCCAGGACATGGAAGCAACCTAGATGCCCATCAGCAGACGAATGGATGAGGAAGCTGTGGTACATATACACCATGGAATATTACTCAGCCATTAAAAAGAATTAATTTGAATCAGTTCTAGTGAGATGGATGAAACTGGAGCCCATTATACAGAGCGAAGTAAGCCAGAAATTTAAAGACCATTACAGTATACTAACACATATATATGGAATTTAGAAAGATGGTAACAGAAAAAGAGACTCAGATGTATAGAACAGACTTGTGGACTCTGTGGGAGAAGGCGAGGGTGGGATGTTTCAAGAGAACAGCATTGAAACATGTATATCTAGGGTGAAACAGATCACCAGCCCAGGTTGGATGCATGAGACAAGTGCTCGGGCCTGGTGCACTGGGAAGACCCAGAGGGATGGGGTGGAGAGGGATGTGGGAGGGGGGACCGGGATGGGGAATACATGTAAATCCATGGCTAATTCATTTCAATGTATGACAAAAACCACTGCAATGTTGTAAAGTAATTAGCCTCCAACTAATAAAAATAAATGGAAAAAAAACAAAAAAACAAACAAAAGAAAACAAAACCAGTTTTTAAAGAAGTTCGGCTTTAACAGGGGTAAGCATCAATGATGTAGAAAACTCATGTAGGTGTTACATACTTATTTCTCTGGAATGCTCAGATGAGTGAAGAAGTACTTAGTTCTTCAGGGAATAAAGCCAAAATACAAGAAACTATTTCTTAAAATGAATTCCTATGTGTTAAGTATGAGCGGAAAACGGGTGACAGAAAATGCAGCCTTTAGTGGTCCCATTCTTAGTCATTATGCTGCTTCTTGAGGCTGTCTAGCGAAAAAACTATGTCAAACAGACATTTAATTTTTCTTCACATGAACAAGCAGAATACTGAATAATTAAACCTCTGTGGTCAGCCTAGCAAACTGATTGAATTTTCATGTTAACTCTCAAGTTAGAGGCTTTCCCAAACAGTTTCTATGGAGCAGAATCGTCAAGGTAAGGAAAATTGCCTCACCAGCTTGCCTGAAGCATATTGAAGCAGCAGCAATAGACAGGATTCCACCAGTCCTTTCACTGCGTAAATCCAAGCCAGAGTGCAGAAACCATCAAAGGGATAGTTGAGGTTTCGTGACCCAACTTGTCTCTGTTCTCTCAGTGGTGGCTGATCCCATCTGTCTCTGAGCGCTGACTAGAGCTTGTTCTATTGTGAGTATTGTTCACAAGTCACCTAAGTGAAGATTAAACTTGCAGCTCTTACACGTTCAGTCTGGTGTTAAAATGGAAAAATAGACGTGTACTTGTACCAGCAAAGAGTCATATGTAATGTTACTATGCAAGGCAGGAAAGCAAATTCCTTATGGATATCAAATATTTGAAACATTTTCTTATATTTGCTCACCTCTTAAAGATTTTAGAGATTTAGATAGATGAATTGGGTTAATAACAGCTACCCTGAGGGGTGGGTGTAAAGCTACAGATTTCATAAACCTACAGAAATGTTCAGTATAGTGGCTGACGAGGGATAAGTAATAGCTGTGATCACGCTATCTTCCAGCCACAGTGAAATTCAGTATTTGAAGAAAGGTGCTTTCAAAGGAAGAACCTGTAGTCTCACCTCTTTACCTATTTTCTAATTCTTTTTTAAGCATAAAATGACAGCGTCTGTATTCTGAGCCAAGTGCCACATATCAAGCTTTGTTGTAATAATTTAAATACACTCATGATGTTGGGGCAGGTGTCTTATGATACAGTTTCTCACACCTGAGGAGTTAGAGATTTAACAAGAAAACAGTCATGTTTAAAATTAAGCAACAATTGGTCCTTAATTCTTAGGCTTAGTTTTAGGGGAAACCAGAGTTAAGGCACATTGACATCTTCCCAAGGTATGTGCTATTCTAAGCAAGCTCTAAATTTTTTACTTAAAGCATACAGGTGACATCCAATGTGAATTAAGATGTTCTATATACATCATTTTTCCTCCTTACTTACAATTATTGAGTATACTTTACTATTTTGGCCAAAACCCAAGAGTTGATTCACATGGGCATTTAAAATGTTTTTCAAAATAAACAAAACGGAGGACTGAAGTTACTTTTATGCTCTGTGAACACCCCAGCTTTGTTCATTATGATAAACGGGGCAAGTACACGTCATTTGATTGCTCTTTAACCTTTCATTATATTGACAATCTGTTATTGCCTAGCATCCATCCCATTCTTCTCAGAAGGTGGCTTGGCATTTTTGTGGTACTTTCAATCTAGGGAGATAAATCTGCATCTCCATCTGGGTTGACCAGATGAGGCTCCCTTCAGAGCCAATTAACACTTTACCAATGGGGTCACCTCAGCATGGCATGAGGTGCTTTGCACCTCCAGGGCTGCCATAAACTGTCTCCACAATGCCTCCAGATGCTCCAGGACTGGAAGCCAATCAATCTTTCACAGAAGTGCTTAGCACACCTACCCCAGGGTCCTAGGAAGATGCACAGCAACGACACTGGAAGATATATATGGCTCTCCAAGCCAGAGCCTTTTGAATATTCTTTTGTTAGCCTCTTCATGCACTTACTCAGCCTGAGCGAGATGTTCATGACCCACAGAAAAGCCAAGTATGCCTGGTAGGCAAGACTCCTGTTCAATTTGATAGTCACCTATATGGTTATAACTTCTAGACAAGCTTGACTAGAAAATTCTCCACCTCGATTGTGACCTTTGAAGAGCCTTCCAGTGTTCGGTTCGGGCTAAGAGTTGCAGGTCCCACTTGTTAAGATGCTTAAGGCATGGCAGTGCCAGCTCTCGTACCCCCGGAGGCAGCCAAGAGCATCTCTCTGTTGGTATCCTGGCTACATCTGAGATATGTGGTTATTTCTATAGGAATCCAGACTTGATGCAAAGATTGCTGAGGCTTTTCTGCACAGGCGTCTCATTTATTGAAGCAATTCCCTTTAACTTTGAGTTAGCTGGGAAAGAATGCAAATTAAATATTCTTTTAGTAGGGAGACTGGGAGGGGTGACAAGTGAAAGAGAAAAAAGGCATGGGTGAGCGCCATGGAGGCCCAGAGTTCCCTCAGGTGGTTGGCTAACTAGCTCAGCCTTTGTATAGAGCCTGCCTGCCTGTGGGATGGAGCTAAGAGACAGAAGAATGACAGTTTGGAGGAAGAAAGAAAGACAGTAATTACGGGATGCGTGCGATTAGTGCGGTAGCCAGAGAAATTAAGCCACAAGTCCTAGGAATCTTCCCTTCTGTATGGTACCTGCAGAGGGGCAGAAAAGCTCTCGCTCCAGAGTTCAGTGGGAATCCACTCCCCGCCAGCTCAGCTTGATTGCTTTCTGGGTTACCTACTGTGGAAGTTCAGCGGCTCGACCTTCCTTTCAGCAAAGCTATATTGTCCTGCCCTGAAAAAAAGAGCAGATTAAGAATTTACAGGGATCCCTCCATCACTGGCCTCTGACAGGAACATTCAGGGAGCCGATTTTTCATGGTTCAATTTGCCTGAGGCCAAGATTCTTATCGAAATGTATTTTGTTAACGGAAAGTGCCTTTGCAGATTTCAGAAACATCTAACTTCCCATGAAACCTTCTCATTTCTTTCCCTCTCATCCTTTTGTTTCAGTTAAGTGGCCTTCTCCCCGAACTACTTTACTATTATTGTATTTCTTTGAAGAATATATAAATTCGAGTTCAGGTTTATAGGTGAACAGTAAATCATGTCAGCTGAGTTTATAATTATTTTGTAGTGAGGTAAATGATGTTCTAACTGTCTTGAGTCTGAGATAGTCCCAGCTATAATTCAGATCATACTTCAGTTGTCTACTTTGATTTAAATGTTTTCATTAAAAGCTGTAAGTCTGCAGAATAATTGAAAAGCACCTTTTTGTTAAAACAAAGGCTATGTAATTTTATCAAGGTAGGAAGAAATAAAGCCTACACAATGCTTTCTTAGTTTACAGCATTTTTGAGGGCTGTTTCAGATGGGAGAGGGAGGGCGTTAGTCACATTTTGGGCCAGGGATTATATTAGGCCTCTGTATCTGTATTATCTCAGTTCTGGTTAGGTCACAGTATTGCTATCCTTCTTATTTGTGTCTTTTGATTATAAGTGACTTGATATCAGCATCCCTAATGTTATCAGTAGTTATGCTGAAATTTTGAGGTTATGCTGGAAAATGACATGATTGTGCTATATACTTGTTCTTAGTACTCTAAGACAGAAGAGATTCCTTAATGCTGTATGTTTTGCTAACAGGGCAAGTAAGAATCTGGAAGTAATGTTTACTAGAGACGAGAAAGCTTAGCAGATGGGCTGTAATGATTTTCCAGGAGGAGGAAATGAAACATCTTTGTCTCCTATTCATATTGGTGCCACCTGGCAGAGTTAGATCCGGAGCAGAGGCCCTCGTTAGCTGGCTCAGCAACAATGCCGTTGACTATTTATGATTTTTGATATAATAATTTTAATACATTTTGTTATGTGGTTTACATCCTCAAAACAAGTAATTTGAGATTTAGTCATTGAAGCCCATTGGTTAAAAATATTCAATATGAAACACATATATGTTATTTTTCTGCATAGACTTACCTCATTGCAGAGGGGTTTACAGCATAGTCTGACCTATTACAAGATCTTTAGACATAGACCTTGATCCTTTTACCGATGAGATTCTGGTGTTGTTGAGTCTAGAAAGTACGTTTCAGAAATGCTGAGTTACGGTTCCCTTGACCTGCCACCTCACATGGCACCTTATCTGTTTTACTCTCACTTTCTTTCTCACAGTCTATAGAAGTTTTTACAGGGGAGGCAGACTGATTTACTGATCAGAATCTCTGGATGAATTTATTTTTAGATTTACTTACTAATGGTTTATGTTGATTTCAAATGAAAGATATGCATTCTTCATTTGAATTATTTTGCAATATTCATGGATAATATATCTGAAGGGTCCGGTGGGTATTCTCAGTAAGTGACTTGTGATCTTTTTGTAACAAAGATCAGTCAATACATCAGGTTACCCTTCTTCTCATTATAGATCATGCTTCCATGACATTACTCTTGTGACTTAACATTTTAGTTTTCTTTTCTTGATATTATTAAGACAGAATTTTAATTTAAAGCACCCAAACAACCATCTGTGACATTCTTCTAGTAATAAATGCTTAATGGGTTAATGCTTAAATAGATTAAGTAATAAATGCTTAAGGAGAGGAGACTTGAAAGTGAAAGTCAGTTGGTGATACATCTCGTTAAGATGAATATGATGATGAAAAAGACTTAAGTGACTTGTTCATTTTATATCTGATGCTAACAAAAACTAGCATAAGAAAATTGTACCCCCCCAAAAATCACAGAAAATGTTATAAAACACGATCATTTAGCCAGAACAACAACAAAGAAAGGTTACTGAAATGCTGCCAAAGCTGAAGGATGGATGAATGTCAGCTATGCTGAGCTGCTGAATAATGTCTGAGTGCTGAGTGCGTTGTGATGTTATCAGCGTACAGCAGAGTGTGCTAGCATTATTAGAACAAAACTACCCCGTAAGCTCAAGTCTGTGTTCATGTAATAGTCAAGAAAAGAAAAAGAGCCAAGGGAGAAAAGGACAAATAAGGAAACTGACTGTTGATAGCTTGCACGCACTTGTAAGTCATAAAGGACTTTTTGAAGTTCTAACAGAAACAGTCCCTGTGGAACAATGATAACAGGAGAGACAGACATTGATGTGTAAATGACATCATCACCCGAAGCCACTTTCACTCAAACCAGAGTCCCAGATCATACTAGGGTTCAAAGGGATTCTAATCTTACCCTGTTCCTTTTTTTTTTTTTTCCTCCTAAGTTCTTGCCAGAAATGAAGGAAACACAGAGAGGCTTGTTCATGTCAGTTTTTCTGACTTGACCTGGAAACTGAGAGTCATGTAACTGGACAAGGGCTTCCCAGAGTTCACAGATTTTAGGATCAAATTTGTAAAGACACTGGCTTAATGTAGATAAGAACAATAGTTGAAATTAGTGTTATATAAGCTTGAATAACTATCTTAAGAAATGTCTGATACTTTGAGAAAAATATGAAGTTGTATCAACAGTTTATAAATAAATGTGAATTTGTCATAATGTTGCTAGAATTTTCTGTGAAAGGAAAAGGGCTACTTCTCCTATCCTGGAAAAATCTTCTTTTCTGTTTCTGAATAGTTTAGTGCTATAAAATGTGGTAAATTTATAAGGCATATTAATCAATATTTTCCCACTTTTAACTTGAAGATAAGCTCGATTAGCAACGGAAGAGGGTTCTTCTACTTTCTCAGTCATTCATGGTAATGCCTAGGGATCACCATCTCTTGAAGAACTGGATATTAATGACAGTATCATCTAACTTTATATGTAGTATAAATAACCTGCTCGTTCACTGAGAGTGGCGCATAAATCAGAAGTTAAGAGCCCCAGGACAGGAGAATAAATATTGAAAGGACAAATCAAACAATGGTATTTGTCAAATGTTATCTCCTTTAATAAGAATCATGGATTTGAAATGTCCCTAAATTGCAATGACAAAGCCCTTTCTCAGTATAAAGTGTTTATATAGCACAAGCTAATTAGTATTAGAAATATCTGCTTTATTTCCTTTGCTCTGCTGCTTAGACATCTATCTGATGTCTAAGGAGGAGACTGAGTACATCAAATGTTCCTTTCAATGTAAGCAATAAGTAGCTCACTTCCTGTACTCTCTATGAACTTTGTAATGGTTAAATGGAGCTATATTCAACATGAACTCATGAATACCTCTCTTTCAATTTTCTTTGGCTGTGACTGAGATCTCAATACAAAATAAAAGTGATTTGCCTTTCTATCCTAACACCACAACGGTGTCTTCAGTAGAATAGTACTATTAGTCAAATGTAATAATTCATTATCATAAATTAAATGAGAACTTAGAATGTTATACCCTCAGCTGTTAACATATTATATGATAGTTGTGGAAGTGAACCTTTTTATGGTAACTATGCAAATATCAGGCTGGCTTTACTTTATCCAGTGAGAGTTTCTGGGGTGCTGTCTTTGGTTATATTGCAAAGAAGAGGCTGCCCTGTAAGCGAATGTGTTTGTATATGCTTATTTGAAATGGGTATATGTTTGGCCAGGATTCAAGCTGGCAATTAGACAATAAGTCAAATTCAAGGCTCAAGGTTCTTATGTAACAACTGGAGTAAAAGGGAAGTTAGACATTAGTATGGGGATTCACACGTGGTGCTAGATGTAAAGAATCTTCCTGCCAATAGCAGGAGATGCAAGAGACACGAGTTTGATCCTTGGTTGGGGAAGATCCCCTGGAGAAGGGAATGGCAACCTACTCTAGTACTTTTGCCTATAAAGTCCCATGGACAGAGAAGCCTGGCAGGCTACTATCTATGCAGTGACAAAGTAGTTACTGGAGTTAGCTAGCTTTCATAAGTCACAGAGAAGTGACGCCTGTCTGTGAACATGCGCTCTCCTGACACTGAAGCCTTCACCCTTTACTCTGTGCTCTCTTAGCTGCTGTATAATTTTTGCATTCTTTGTCTTAATAAATCTGTCCAAGATAACTCTACTTCTCTCTTCCCACTGGGTCTCCTTTGCTCACCCTTCTTCATCCACATCCTGCCAAATTTAACCTTCATAACATTCCTTGACTCTCCACTCAGTCTGCATTTCTTCTTTCGTTACCTTGATTCAGGCCTCAATCACCTGTTCCTCCTCGGTGTAGGCAAAGTAAGTTGAGCCTGGTCTCCCTACCTTCAGTTTGCTATACAATTGACAAAGTGTTCTGTCTCAGCTGTTCATATCACTTTCCTTCCTAAGGTGGTTCTGTATTGCTTAGAAGATAAAATCTAGCCACTATTATGTTTCTAGACCCTCTTTCAGAGCCTAGACAGTCTACTTCAATAAGTGAAATGGACTGGGTATAAGAAGGAGGAATTCTAGGATCCATGGCAATTTGAAGTATTCAAGACCCCCCAAGGGCATTTGAACATATTTGTGTTAGTGTAATATGCTTTCAGGGCAAGGCTGACTCGGGATTTCCTATTTGTGATTGCTAGTAACACCAAATTGTTTGGGATTAGTTGCTTCCACCATGGTGTTTTTTTCCTACCACGATTCATTTGCTCCCTTGAGGGCAATGCTCACACACAGTAGGTTCCCCCTAACTCACTGCATCCTTCTCAGGTTAACCATTTGTCACTATTTAAGTGTTAGATCACATAGTCATTTCCTTCAAAAATCCTTGCATGATCCCTATTTATTTCCCACAGGCTTCTATATAAATTTCTATCATACATACTGTATTTATTTTAAGCTCCCGCCTCTCCCAGTGTGCCATAATTTCAGTATTTTTAGTAAACAATGAAGAGCCAGGTATGGAATAAGTACTCAGCAAAGGCATGAAGACTGTGCTGAGTAGAATAGAGCTAAGGTTCAATGACTTGCCTTAGCCTTTGAGTCTATGGCTATGGAAGTCCATGGAAATCTCAGGGAGTCATTTGACACCAGTCAGAAAGAGAAAATGGCAAATCCTGTCTTACTAATCTTTCTATCCCTGAATGTAGAATTATATCCACCACCTTGTGGGAGGAAGAAGGATGAAAGGAAGAAAGAAAAGACAGAAGGAAGAAAGAAAAGAGAGAAGGAAGAAAAACATTATTTTCTTAATCCAGAAGTGCTGTGGGGAAAGGGGAAGAGTGGAAAGAGGCAAGAAGATAAGTTGAACTGAAGGAAAGAATAGAAACAAAGTCTGTTTTATAAGAATGAAATCTTTTGAGATAGCCACCCAGGAAGAGGGCTGGTCTGAGAACAGGTTGAGGACCAAAACTCAGAATTGAGTTGCCCAGAGTGACATTTTACTCTCCATCAAGAGATAAATGGATGCATTCTAATTAAATTCTTTAACACAGTTTCTCCTAGAGTAGAATGTGTAGTTAGATATATTTTCTTCATGGGATAACTCATTTGCTTTAAAGGATGAGGTGTGAGAGAAGAAAGGGAATATTATCAAAACACACAAACTTTATGAAGAGGTTCATAGCATTTGGCAGAGGAGTGACAGTGACGAGAGGTCGCCTACATGTGTCATTTCAGCTCAGGAGGAGTCTTATGTGCCTGACCATCTCCTGCTGTCAACCAGGATCACACTTAAAATAGTCCTGAGAGATATCTGTATAGTCACCATTGATAAATTCAAAGTTCTTAGCAACATACCACTGTTGAAGATCATGTAAATTAAAAAATTAGAAGACACTAGTGGTGAAGAACCCATCTGCCAATGCAGGAGATGTAAGAGATGCAGGTTCGATCCCTGGGCTGGGAAAATCCCCTGGAGGAGGGCATGGCAACCCACTCCAATATTCTTGCCTGGAGAATCCTGTGGACAGAGGAGCTTGGCGGACTACAGTCCCTAGGGTCGCAGAGTCAGATGCAACTGAAGCAACTTAGCACGCATGTCTTTTTACTCAGTGTAAGAGCAGGAAATAAAGAAAGTGAAAGTCACTTAGTTTTGTCTGACTCTTTGCAACCCCATGGACTAAACAGTCCATGGAGGAGTCTTAATCATGTGATGTAATATTTCTGGCTTGTGCAGAGTGATTTTTTAAAAATTTTGTTTAGCAGAGTGATTAAACAGGTCGTCCATCAAAACGCACAACAAACGGTGTGTGTTCACTATTATAGCAAACACTGCGAGAATAAACAAGACAGAAAGCACCTATAAGGCCTTGGAAGAAAAGTGAATATGAAGGATAAGCATCTCCCAGTTTTCTTATAACCCATTTCCACAGGGCTGCCAGATGGCTCTACTGTTTGCTTCACACCAGGGGTGTGGCAATGGTGTATTTTCACAAGTGCCTAAGTACTGAGATAAAAAGTGTAGTGTGAGTGTCAAAGGTGGACTAAAACACAAAGCTCCACTACTTGCCAGTTTTCACAGAAGATAAATAGTTTTCCTTTGCAATAACAAAGGGTATCCTTGTCTCCAACTCAGCTACCTTACAAATCAGGAAGTTGCCCTAAAGGAGGCCGCGCATTAGAGCTGACATGGCCTGACGGTGGGTGAGGGGTGTTATTCTGGTACAAATGACCACATACTGTATAATCCTGAAGTTTTAAATCAGCCTATGCGTGATGGCTATCTTTCTCAATCTAGATTTGGAATACATTCTTAACTGAACTCTCTTCAGTTTATAAACATAATTTTCCTTTTCATCTCCAACTATATCCAAGGTTTTAGATCTGAATGGGTAATAGAACCATATGCAAGTCAAATTCACTTTGATAACTAGAATAGACAAGTCTGGCGGTTCTATTTTTATTTTAGCAAACAAAAGGCCAATTAAATATAGTGAGGAAGTACTATAAATGGAAAACATTACTGTTATGAATTAAAACTCACAGTCAAAAATGTCCCCTATTTAAATCCACAGAATTTCTGTAGAATTATGATACAGATAACTTAAACATTGTAATAAGAGATCATAAAGGAAACATAAAAGGATAATAATTCTCAGAATTCAGAAGCATACAAGAACAACTCATCCATTGACTGTGAATATTATCTAAAGGGGTTAAAAGAAATCAGACTTCTCTGTGGGTTGTGCATGGGGCATGCTTTATGTGCTGTCATTAAAGTATTTTTTTCTCTCGTAAGCAAGCATTCCCTGCTGGGACATCTCTTTGGTTTGGTGGGAGTCTGGAGTTATACACGAAGTGTGTGTTATCAACTAGAAATTACTCCATATAAAAATTTAATGATATTGTCCTAGCTATTTTTCAATTAGTGCATGTGTTTTATTCACATGACTTGGATTATTGACGACATGAATTATAGCTCTGTGGTAAAACATGATCAGAGTTTTTTTTTCCCCCCTCTCTGCTATAATCTTATGACTGATGAGAACCTCTGAACAATAACAAAAATGAATATAATTAAAATAAGTTGAGCCTTATTGTTGGCAATAACTATGAGATTCTGAATTATCTCATGTTGGCTGCTTTAAGGCTTTTACTTGGATTACCTTGAAAATCCTGCATAGTGTTCAATCAGTATACCTTCCTTTTTTTTGCCCCAAGGCCCCTGTGTTTAAATCTATCAGTGTCATGGAACAGTGGGGTTTTAAAAAGTATTTGGAAGGGCACCAAACCTGAATGTTTTGAGAGCACTAACCAAGATACACACACAGGACTGAATGTATTTTCATGAAGACTGAAACAGAATTTTTTTTTTTTTCTGAGAACATTATTAAAGAAAACCCTGGATACTTAACAGAGGGTGGTGGAACCAGTCAATGTGTAGAACTGCTTAATTAAATCCATATTTTTCTTCAAGGCTTCTGGAATATAGTGATCACCGAAAGGCCTTAGTGATCTCTTTTGTGGTGTGAGATATGTATTTTCTCTTTTTGTAAGACAAACTATCATTATTTCTTTTGTCAAATGTGTATTTTTAAAGAGAACTAAACAGGTGAATTTTTATAATATAATTGGGTAGTCTGTCAAAGGTTATGCTGGAATCAGATTTAAAACTTAGTTACATTTGTATTGCTCTGTTCTATTCTAATTCATACGTTTGTTCAACATTTTTATATCATATTTCTACTTGTAATAAAATTTTACAACAGATCTTTCATTTGTTTTGCATTTTTTTGAATACTTTGAGACTATTAAATGTCCTCCAACAACTTGAATTTTATCTAAAAATAATTTTAGGCAAATTCAGTTTTTTTTAGTTTTACACAAATCAAATGAATGATGACTGGATATATGGATTGTTTTGTTTTCTTTCAAGATTCCCTCTGTGAAGAGACTAATTAAAGAGGAATCTGCCTGAGGTGTATTATTCCAATATCTCTCTCAGCACCCCATATATTGATCTATTTAACATCTTTCTTCTGGATAACCCAGAACAACAAT
This sequence comes from Odocoileus virginianus, assembly GCF_023699985.2. NCBI lineage: Eukaryota > Metazoa > Chordata > Mammalia > Artiodactyla > Cervidae > Odocoileus > Odocoileus virginianus. Next base: position 11,222,635 of record NC_069692.1, on the reverse strand, counting down.
TTTTAATCTCTCTGGTAGTATAGCATTAATCAATGCCACAGTCAGAACATTATCAAATGAATTCATAAACAGATGCAGATCTGATATGGTTTATGGTGAAGTATCTTTAAATTGATCAAATCAAACCTACCATCTCTGAATCTTTGTGTAGACATTTGTTCTTTTTCTTTTTGAATTATTTGCAATGACCAAAAAGTGTGTGTGTATATGTTTTGCATTAGACATATTTAGGTATTGGGAGGATAATGTATTCTTCTTCTTTTTCTTTCTATTTCCTTTGATAAATTAAATAATTTCCATAAAATTGCAAAAAATAATGTAAGAAACTTGCTATACACTGCCCCAAGTTGTCAGTTGTGTGTTCTTTTTTGGTTCAGATGAAAAGTTTTAAATTCCTAAAATACAGATTTTATAAGCATTAATTAGCAATAGATTTTTACTTTTTCATCCTTTATTTCCTTAATCTTCAATATTGGAATGTACTGAGAGATCTGGATGAGTCTACAGGGGAAATCCTTCTAGTTTTCTGCAAAGAAAATTCAATAAAGTTGATAATGTTGGTCGACCTGGGAGCCCTCAGTTGGAAAGTACCCCAGAGGGCCTTTAATTTGGGAGAGTCTAACACATTGGCATAGAAGGAAATGTGAACCAGCGCGCATGCTGCCACATTTCCTCACCATGGTTTTATTTCTCTTTCACATATTTTGTTACTCTCCTTCAAAGTAAAATTTCCTTATTTTCCTAGGGAGCTCATGTCTTATCTCTTTAAAAATTGCAAAAAGTCCTTGAATTACAATGCTACATTTTAATCCTTAGTAAAATCAATAATTCTTAGAGTGTGGTGGTGGGAAAGGAGTTTGAATTAGTCAAAAAATAAAAGTGTATGAGACTACCGGTCCAAGTCAAATTTCATTGTTCTGTATTTGGAAGAGGAGTGAAGTTATTTTGCCAACTTTCAAATACAGTTCACTCAGAAATTGTCTGCTCTAACTTTGCAGCACATCGCAGAATTAGTTTGGCTCCACTTAGCTATGGGACTTTGGTTTGCTTTTATTTTCAATTCTCTTGGTGGTTCTGAAAGCAAGAATAAAGTTCACAGAGGAATCTTGTTTGCACATTATAAACCACCTTTTCTACTCGCACCCCCCCCCCCCCCCGCAAAAAAGGAATTGTGTGATTTATGTTTTCCTGGAAAGAAATGTCCTAAATTAAAGATAACTGAAATTCAAGGAAAGTTATGCAAATACATTTTATCTTTAATGTGAAAGCTTTCATAAAGTCGGGTCTATTTCCTTTTTGCAATAGAGCAGTGGTTCTTATATAGAATGACTAAGATGACTCAAACTCTATTTCAAAGTCACTAATTGAAGCATTTAGATGCATACTGTTATTACTTATATTCACAAATGGCAGCACAGCTGCTTCTGCTGTTGCTGCAGCTGGCATGATTTTACATTTAAGTGAGTGAAACAGACAGGAGAAAGTTCTTTCTAGTTTGGATACACAGGAATGAAAGTGCCCTTTAGCTCTTGCTCTTTAATTTTGCAGTCTGTCCCAGGGCTTCTGTGCATGATTAGATCTTCCCCAGCCTTTTTTCAAAGCAGGTGGTTTCCTATTTTTCAACAAAACTGAAGAAAAACCTAATCTTGTTGTCAGCTGGTAGATCATTAAAAATGATTTTTGATGATAGATCACCATGTGAATTTTAGCATGAAGCGCTGACAGAGTTCAAAGCATTTTGTGACAGTTTTATGAAAATGACTTTCCCATCCCCATCTCCTTATTTTATGAACAACTTTTTCTATGCTACCTTTCTAAAGGTGAAAAATAGGATAGAATTGATGGCATGCCGGGTTTCACTCTAGTAAAAATGACATTTTCTTTTTAATAATAAACCGGTTGAAGAAAATCTGCCTCATTCATCACACTGAGGGAGTAATTTCCCCCCAAGATTGCTTTTATGTTTAATAATTATTTATCAGCATTTGTAATCTAGGTATGTTGTTTTGACAAATTGTGTACTGCTACTAGTGTTAATAATGATGTTATTGTTCAGCCAGCCAGTCTTGTCCAACTCTTTGCAACCCCATGGACTGCAGCATGCCAGGCCTCTCTGTTCCTCACCATCTCCCGGAGTTTGCCCAAGTTCATGTTCATTGCATTGCTGATGCCACCCAGTCACCTCATCCTCTGACGCCCTCTTTTCTTTCTGCCCTTAACCTTTCCCAGAATCAGGGACTTTTCCAATGAGTCCTCTGTTTTCATCAGATAATCAAAATACTGGAGCTTCACTTCAGCTTCAGTCCTTCCAGTGACTATTCAGGGTTGATCTCCTTTAAGATTAACTGGTTTTGACCTTGCTGTCCTAGGGACTAAATTTTAACCCTGTAGACTTTAAATACAAGGAAATTTCATTACTTTCTATTTATATACTTCTTTTTTTGGTCAGAGCAAGGGTATAGCAATAAAAGACTTTCAAGCATATAGCTATATTAGGTAAACTTATATTGTAGAACAGGAAGTGACCTAAATTTAAGACAAAGTATGAATAATGTAAAATTTAAAGAAGAGATTATCCATATTTATTTAAATGGATGACAGCTGTATATGTCTAACTATCATTCAAGTTTTATTGGATATATTTAGAAGTGTGATATAACATTATTTTTAAAACTAATGTATATATAATTATGTGAAAACTGTCTTCTGAAGTTATTTCAATTTGTAATGACTGCTTTAGATATTAACTTAAAAATATATAAGGGAGTGTCTAGTTTTCAAAACTTTTGGAGTGTGTGAACAAAGAGTTTAAACACCACTACCTCTGCTAAATCCCAGCATATTTGCCTGTAGTTTTGCCATTTGTTTCACTTGTCTGACCTTTTTATTTGGTTACCATAGATCAAAATGCAAGCCTGAGTCAGTGTAGATTAGCTACCCTTCTTTGGGCTTGGTAATTTCTCACATCTTTTCTCTGGTTCACACCTCTCTCTCAGCTATAATGAAGTCTTCTATTAAAAGTCTAGTCCTCTTTTAAGGCACTAAAAATCTGCATCTTGCTCATTATTGCCCATAGTCATCCCAGCAGAAGAAATTGCTCTTTCCTCTGTGCCTTTAGAAAAACTAGCCCATACCACTTAATAGCACCTAAATAACAACTTTTCGATGGATTCTGAGCATTTTTCTTGCCTACATAATTACAATGATGCTGTTATGAAGAGACCATGAGTCTTCCATGAGTTTATATGCCTTACAGTGCCAAATATAGAAGGCTCGTTTATTAACTAGATGCATGAATGAATTATATATATTAAAAGGGAAATGTTTTCAATTATATCAAAGCTCCTTTGATGTGGCTTTCTTGTAACTTCTGTTTTGAGAATCACAGGGGATATTGAAATCATCTGAGTGTATACAGCCTAGTGAAGGAGATAGAGTGAGTCAATGTTGAAGAAGCCATACTGGGAAAAATATTTATATAGCTAAATACGTTTAAAAGATTGGGAGGAAATTGCATCAGAAAGAGTTGAGATGAGGAAAAAGAAAACTGAAGTGTTTTCAGTTTGGTATGCTATGAAATCAGGTAGGAGTAACTTTGAATGGGATGGGAGGGAAAATGAGAGTTGAGCTAACAGGTAAACAACATCAAAGGGACTGGAAGGAAGCGAGGGACCTGGTCAACAGAATTTTTATTTTTTTTTCATCCTGCTTGTGGGAGTCCCATTTAAGAAGTGTATGGCTAGAACAGCTGTACCTTTAATTGTTTTATTACTTTTTTTCCTAACATGAGTTCCAAAATAATCAAATTACTTAGACAAATAAAAAGGGTTTTTTTCCATTCCATTTCCTCGTGGGGTTTTTGTTTTGTTTAGTTTTTACTGGGGGATACAAATATTTCCCAACTTTTCTAAACTATAAAATAATATTCCAGAGGACAGCTATCTATAATCTAGAACCCATGAGTTGTTTCATTCCTCAAATAGTGATTTTAATGGTCTCATAATATTTGAGCCAATGTGACTCCCAGAACCAGAAGTCTAGTGTCTTTTGAATATTGTCTTCTGGGGACTCTGTCAATGTTTTAACATGCAGAGTCCAGTTTCTGACATGGAGAGTATATTTTGAGAACTAATCTGCTATGTATTCTTCATTTTTCTGTTTGGGGAGGGGAGCACTGATTACCTTACCATAAATTTTGTTTGCTCACTCATATTACATTCTCAAAATGCACTATATTTGGCAACTGATAGTGAAAATCCAAGAATTTCAACAGAAAGTTTAACTACAGGAATAGCTAAGTTTGGTAAAACCTGGGGAGGAGTTTCCAGTAATTACATGACACTTACAAGGAAGCAATAACTATTAAGTACCAAATTCTGAGAAAAATTACTTTCAAAAATACATGTTAATAAAAATCTACCTTTCTTGGGTTATATAAAATTTATATTGAAATTTCAAGGTTTATGAGATATGTATTTAACACAGGAGCATATGTTCTCTTCTTCCCTACCATGCCACTGCAGAAATAGCAGTTCCCAGAGAAAGAGAAAGATGTTTAAATATCTATCTATCTACCAATCTATCTACCTACTTAATGTCATCTATAGATGTAGAAACACTTGTGTACATATACAGTTCTATGTTAGTTCACGATCTTTTAGTTCAGATGATGGAACCAGTGATATAAATGAAGATGTGTCATGCATTTGGCTGTCACTAAAAAGTCACTTTTGTAATGGTCACACATCAAGACAGTCTTATTCTAATAATAACATACATTAACTCAGCACAATTATGAGAAATCTTCTTTATGTAAAGGTTGATTCAGAAAAAATGAAATATTTATAGAAAAAAATTATATTTAAAATAGAATTACATTTATTGAATCCTGGAGTGGGAGCGGCATGTAGCAGAGATCATTCTTTTACAATTCGGAATATGTAATTTATTAAGTAGAATAATGTGAATAGGAATTGATATTCTCAAAAAGTAATTCATTTAAAAATTGCTTACAGAACATATATGATGTTTTGGGTAATATTCCAGTGATTGAACAAAACTGACAGAATATCTGCTCTATTTGTAGCTTATATTCTTTGTGTTAGAAATAGACAATAAACTAATAAATATAAGACATGTGCAATGGGGATAAATATTATATATATTACACGAAATAGAAACTAAGATAAGGAGATAGTGAATGGTAATTCCAAACAAATATTCTTTCCTAGAGCATTGAGCAGGGAAGGCCTCCCTCTATTTCTAGGAGAGTGAGAGAGAAAGCCCTGGGAATATCTGGGAGTCAAGATTTCAGAAGGAAGCAACAGTGAGGACTCCCCCGAGGCAGGATTCTAGAAAAAAGCCCAGAGGCCAAATTGGAGTACAGTGAGCAAAGAAGGAAGACTGAAGGAGATAAGGCCAGAGAAGGAGCCGGGGGATCACAGGTGTCTTGAAGGACATGGGTAGGACTTTGCAGTTTATCTGGCGTGATCTGGAATTATTGAGGGGTTCTGGGCAGCCGAGTGACATGGTCTAACTCCTTGCTGTGCAGAGAAACAGACTATAGAGCAAAACCAAACAAGACACCCAAACAGGGGCCGTTGTAGTAATTCCTGGGAGGGATGAGAAAGCTCTGGGCCAGGGTGGCTGCAGTAAAGATGGTCAAAAATGTCAGGAATTTGGATAGTTTTCATGAAAGGATGAAGAGACTGTATTATTTATCCACCACTTCTGAGGAAAACATGTCTCTTTTGAGGAATGCTCACAGTGAACTCTAAGAAACTATGAAGGAAATCAGTATGGCTTCCCTGAGGATAGTGACCATAATGGAGAACTGAAGCAGGGAGATTAGTTAGGATGTCACTGAAATTAGCCTGTGAGAAATAATGGGTATTTAAATGAGGATTTTTGTGATAAAAGTGGTAAGACATATCTAGATGCTAATATATTTTGAAGTGAGCACTGACAGGAGTTCTAATGAAAAGACTGTGAGATAAAGAAAAAGTGCCAAAAACTTTGATTAGAGAAAGGAGATCTTAAAATCTGGGCACATTTATAATCTGTTATCCTGATTTAGATATCTCTCCATTTCTCATAGCTGGATGACCTGCAAGGTTATTTGACATTGGTTCTTAACACACTTGAATGTTCATGGATTTTTTACAAAGAGTATCACTTTTGACCCTTGGGGCAAGTGTGTGAAGTAAGGTGAGAGAATTTTCAGTTTTAGAGTTAAAGATGATGAGTTTTAGGGAGGCTCTATACCTTGTCCAAGGATACAGCTCTGTTAATGGGCTGTTGTTGTCCAGTCCCTCAGTTTTGTCAACTCTTTGCGACTCCATGGGCTGCAGCACGCTAGGCTTCCCTGTCCTTCACCATCTGCCGGAGCTTGCTCAAATTCATGTCCGTTGAGTGGGTGACGCTATCCAACCATCTCGGCTCTCGTCCCCTTCTCCTCCTGCCTTCAATCTTTTCCAGCATCAGGGTCCTTTCCAATGAGTCAGTTCTTCACATCAGGTGGCCAAAGTATTGGAGCTTCAGCTTCAGCATCAGTCCCTCCAATGAACATTCAGGACTGACATTCTGTTAATGGGTAGAGATGGATAAAAATGGGCAGACTGGGGCTGACCCCAGTCTTAAAGACATGCTGCCTTGAAGATTAACACCATGTGTACGGTCATCATGCTATTTGTCAAATATTGAACATCTGGCTGGGTATAAGCTTCACGAGGGCAGGGATCTTTGTTTTGTTCCCTGATGAATCTCAAGAGCCTAACCTCTTTTTAAAAGGGAAATTGTTTTCATAGGGAAATTAAAAACTTCTTCTTTATGGCTGCAGATTAAGAAGACTCAATACATTGTGCTGTGCTCTAATATCCTATTTCCTGCTCTTTTATTATGATCAGTTATTCTATAATAATAATGTTAGTGGTATTAATTAATTATTTGCAAAAGCAAAAGTTAACTAATCAATGCAAATTCATGCTCCATCATCTGTGGGTAGTCTGGAAGATCACTGCCCAGCCAGAGACTATAACTCACATTTACTATTACTTCCAGGTATATCCACATGACTCAGTCTCACCACTGGAATATGAGAGGAAATAGTGTGTCTCACCCAGGCCCTGACTCAAAGAAGTTGGTAGGGCATCTCCATATTGTTTTTCTCATCTGCTAGCAGAACCAATTGATTGGTAAGACTGGGACACAGATTGGTCATTTAATAAGAACTCGAATGTTTCTGGGAAATGAACATCTACTGTCAACAGAATTGTTTTTAGTTATAGCTGCTAGTATTACCTAACCAAATGGGTACTGGAAGGGCTACTTTCAAAAAGTATAAATATGTAGGGTTGACATCAAGATTGAGTGGTGATAAAAGAGATATTAGAGGATGGGGAAATGGAGACGCATGTTTTGCAATGGCAGAATTTGTGATAAAACCCTTGCCTGTGATGACTTTGAAGGTAGGCCATGTGCCTTCCAAATCTTTGGCTCTAGGGTCAGAAGTTGGAAAACAGAGTAATATAGTTTGTGTTTGCTGTTACTTGCTGCATTTTATAAGATAAGATAAGAAAGACATGAACTCAAGCAAAACTTGCCTGGTTTTTGAGAGCATAAATAAAAGGGAATAGATAAAATCCTGAAATCTCAGACCTTACAATGGCTGGAAAAGCTTAAGGCTCTGGACCTCAATTGGATGAGATAAGATTGGAAAAGTCTCATAAAGACTTCAACTAAACAGTTGGGCTCAGCTCTGTAGTGAAGATAAAAGAACTTCCGTTGTCATTATTGACAGATGGAATTCACTGGAAGCAAAGAGAACAGAAGCCTACTAACTTTGAAAGAAATGTATTGACAAGGGAATTTTGATCCAGAGACTAATCAGAGAGCTTCGATCATTTCCAAGGTAGAGGTCTTCACAATGACTGCCTGGCAGAATTTCGTGATTGTCATGGAACAGGGACACCATAGGTTTCCATCATTCCCTTTTGCCGGTGGGAAATGATTATTCTGTTCTTCTGGCAACATTGTATATTGGTATCAGGGGTGTAGAGAGAAGACAACATACTTTTAATTTGTAGGTCACCAGACTGTGAGTTGCCACATATGGATCTGATGGAGAAGACTGTATTTCTCAGAGCTCCTAGATTTTGAGCTGGACCTATAACTGGATGGAACTTTGAATTATATATCCTGGGACAGGGGTGACTGTGTCCTTGTGGGGAAAAAGATATCCAATGATATTTAATAGCCAAAGGTATTGACTATGGTTCCAATACTTTGGCCACCTGATATGAAGTGCCAACTCATCAGAAAAGACCCTGATGCTGGGAAAGATTGAAGGCAGGAGGAGAAGGGGATGACAGAGGATGAGATGGTTGGATGGCATCACCAACTTAATGGACATGAGTTTGAGCAAGCTCCAGGAGATGGTGAAGGACAGGGAAGCCTGGTGTGCTGCAGTCTATGGGGTTGCAAATAGTCAAACACAACTGAGTTACTGAACAACATTGACTGTGGCAGAGACAGCTAGTTGCCCACATAAAATCCGTGCTTCCCCTTCAGTACTGTTGAATTATGACTAGAAGGAAGCTATTCTGCCTTGAACTACATTGTCCAATCCCGTTCACATCCGGATGAATCATATGATTAGTGTTAGCTGATGGAATGTCTATGGACGTAATGTTTGTCACTATCAGGCTGGTCTTTTATGGTAGTGGCTGAAACTTTTTCAGTCCCTTTCTCTTACTGTTTGATTGAAGCAAAGAACTAAGCAAGAATAGGGAATGAGTGACCCACAGAATAGAAACAACCTGGTTTCCCAAGTTACCACAGTGAAAAAAACCTCTCCCTCCAGAAAAGGACACCTACATCGGATAACTGGCAATAAGCTTTTTAACATTAGATCTCCCCAGTGGCTCAGTTGTAAAGAATCCACCTGCTAAGCAGGAGATGTGCAGGTTTGATTCCTGGGTCAGGAAAATCCCCTGGAGAAGGAAATGGTTACCCATTCCAGTATTTTTGCCTGGGGATCTGCTAATTGCATTATGACTTAGCATGCATGCAGTAAGTTCTATTATGTTAAGCCACAAAATTTGGGGGCTTATTTGTTACTATAGCTAGTATTAGCATAATTAACTCAATATATTATTGTTAATACAAGAACTACTTTTTATTAGGTGCCTACAATTTGCCAGATACACTAATAAGAGTGTCCATTCAGTTTAGTTGCTCAGTTGTGTCTGACTCTTTGTGACCCCATGGACTGCAGCACCCTAGGCTTCCCTGTCCATCACCAACTCCCAGAGTCTACACAAACTCCATCGAGTCAGTGATGCCATCCAACCATCTCATCCTCTGTTGTCCCCTTCTCCTCCTGCCTTCAATCTTTCTCTTCATCAGGGTCTTCTTCAATGAGTTGGTTCTTTGCATCAGGTGGCCAAAGTATTGGAGTTTCAGCTTCAGCATCAGTTCTTCTAATGAATATTCAGGACTGATTTCATTTAGGATTGACTAGTTGGATCTTCTCATAGTCCAAGGGACTCTCAAGAGCCTTTTCCAATGCCACAGTTCAACAGCATCAATTCTTTGGCATTCAGTTTTCTTTACAGTCCAACTGTACATTTCCACTAGAAGAACCATAGCTTTGGCTAGGTGGGCCTTTGTTGGTAAAGTAATGTCTCTGCTTTTTAATATGCTGTCTAAGTTGGTCATAGCTTTTCTTCCAAGGAGCAAGTGTCTTTGGGTTTCATGGCTGCAGTCACCATCTACAGTGATTTTGGAGCCCCCCAAAAAAGTCTCTCACTGTTTCCATTGTTTCTCCTTCTATTTGCCATGAAGTGATGGGACTGCATGCCATGATCTTAGTTTTCTAAATGTTGAGTTTTAAACCAACTTTTTCACTCTCCTCTTTCACTTTCATTAAGACGCTCTTCAGTTCCTCTTTGCTTTCTGCCGTAAGGGTGGTATCATCTGTGTATTTGAGGTAAATGATATTTCTCCCAGCAATCTTGATTCCAGCTTGTGCTTCATTAAGCCTGGCATTTCGCATGATGTACTCTGCATATAAGTTAAATAAACAGGTTGACAATATACAGCCTTGATGTACTTCTTTCCAGCCTTGGAACCAATCTGGTTGTTTCATGTCCAGTTCTAACTGTTGCTGTTAAATCTGCTTCCAGATTTCTCAGGAGGCAGTTCAGGTGGTCAGGTATTCCCATATCTTGAAGAATTTCCCACAGTTTGTTGTGATTCACACAGTCAAAGACTTTGGCGTAGTCAATAGAGCAAAAGTAGATGTTTTTATGGAACTCTCTTGCTTTTTCAATGATCCAGCGGATGATGGCAATTTGATCTCTGGTTTCTCTGCCTTTTCTAAATCCAACTTGAACATCTGGAAGTTCATGGTTCATGTGCTATTGAAGCCTGTCTTGGAGAATTTTGAGCATTACTTTGTGAGATGAGTGCAATTGTGCAGTAGTCTGAGCATTCTTTGACATTGCCTTTCTTTGGGATTGGAATGAAAATTGACCTTTTCCAGTCCTGTGGTCACTGCTGAGTTTTCCAAATTGCTGGCAAATTGAGTGGAACACTTTCACAGCATCATCTTTTAGGATTTGAAATAGCTCAACTGGAATTCCATCACTGCTACTAACTTTGTTCGTAGTGATCTTTCTAAGGCCCACTTGACTTCGCATTCCAGGATGTTTGGTTCTAGGTGAGTGATCACCCCATTGTGGTTATCTGGGTCATGATGATCTTTTTTTTTAAGGTCTTCTGTGTATTCTTGCCATCTCTTCTTAATATCTTCTGCTTCTGCTAGGTCCATACCATTTCTGTCCTTTATTGTGCTCATCTTTGCATGAATGTTACCTTGGTATCCCTAGTTTTCTTGAAGAGATCTCTAATCTTTCCCATTCTATTGTTTTCCTCTATTTCTTTGCATTGATTTCTGAGGAAGGCTTTCTTACCTCTCCTTGCTATTCTTTGGAACTCTGCCTTCAGATGGATATATCTTTCCTTTTCTCCTTTGCCTTTTGCTTCTCTTCTTTTGTCAGGTATTTGTAAGTCCTCCTCAGACAACCATTTTGCCTTTTTTCACTTCTTTTTCTTAGGGATGATCTTGAACACTGCTTCCTGTACAATGTCACGAACCTCCATCCATAGTTCTTCAGGCACTCAGTCTATTGGTCTAATCCCTTGAATGTGTTTGTCACTTCTACTCTATAAGCATAAGGGATTTGATTTAGGTCATACCTGAATGGTCTAGTGCTTTTCCCTACTTTCTTCAGTTTAAGTCTGAATTTGGCAATAAGGATTTCATGATTGAGCCACAGTCAGCTCCCAGTCTTGTTTTTGCTGACTGCATAGAGCTTCTCCATTTTTGGCTGCAAAGAATATAATCAATCTGATTTTGGTGTTGACCATCTGGTGATGTCCATGTGTAGAGTCTTCTCTTGTGTTGTTGGAAGAGGGTGTTTGCTATGTATGCTAATTCTCAAACAACTATTCAATATAGGAATTGTTCTTTTAATTTCAACTGGACCTGAAACTCAAGAAAGATTTAGTTACTTACCCAAAGTCACTAAGTTAATAGGTGGAAGAAAGGGGACTACAACTCATATTTACTGTTAGATCTGGGTATATCCATATGATGGCTTCCCTGTTGGCTCAGATGATAAAGAATCTGCTTGCAATGCAGGGGATCAAGGTTCAATCCCTGGGTTGAGAAGATCCCCTGGGGAAGGAAATGGCAACCCACTCCAGTATTCTTACCTGGAGAATCCCAGTGACAGAGGAGACTGGTGTGCTTCAGTCCACAGGGTCACAAAGAGTCAGACATGACTGAGAAACTAACACTGTCACTTTTCGTATCCATATGATTCATTCTTACCACTGGAATATGAGAGGAAATAGTAATTTTCACCCAGGCCCTGGCTCTAAGAAGTTGGTAGGGCATCTCCATATGGTTTTTCCTATCTGCTTGCAGAACCACCTGATTGATAAGACTGGGACACAGATTTATCATTTAACATGAACTGGAATGTTTCTGAGAAGTGAACATCTACTGTCAACAGAGTTGATTTTAGTTATAGCTGCTAATTTTACCTAACCAAATTGGTACTGGAAGTAGAGTTGCTTCTTTCAAAAGCATAAATATGTATGGCTTTTAAGTATAGTAACAGTACATTGCCATGTTTAGAAAAAAATGGTTTGCACAAATTACTATGGTTGAGGAATAATTTAGGGAGAGGTCAGTTATTATATTTTCTAAGAAAATTTGAGTTAAAAGTACCTGCTTAATCTAACATATTTATATGATATGTAAATACAGAAAGAGAGTTTATGTGCTACATTCTGCATAAGAATATATGTGCTATTATTATTCTGTCTAGAATATTTAGTAATGTTATGAAATTCCTCTTTACTCATGAATTCCCCTGCCTAATTTTTGTATGAATCTTGTTTCAGAAGTCCTTAAATTGCTTATCCTGAGATTTAATCTCCCCAGAAGTAAACCGGTCTGATTTTTAGGAATAAATCCTTACTGAAGAATAGATGTCCTTGTGGAAAGTTTTGTGGTTTTTTTGTTTCTTTGTTTTGTTTTTTTCCTTCAGGGCTGTCTAAAGAGGTGCTTATTTTCATTGTTACTTTTCAAGACTGGTCAAATTTCCCAATTTGTTGTTGTTGTTGTTGCTGTTGTTGTTATTTTTAAGTCTCAAAAAGTTAACATTTTACTTGTTCTTATAGGCTTGACCTGGGCAACTGACCATCCTATTTCATGTTTTGAGGGTGAAGGCCAGTATGAGAGTCTCTGGTGCTCTCTGAAATGGGCTTCAGGTCTGGGTAGTAGTGTCTCTCTTTATTTCAGAACTGCAGATCTACACAAATCATGCCAAGGGTGTTTCAGGGGTTTCTACAGATAAGTTCTATTCACACTCTTCTTTTCTCAGTCATCCCTGGATGTATCCTGTGACTCACGTTGCAGACTGACTCAGAAGGTTAAACAAATTGGCCCTTACACCTAGCTTTTTTGGTTCCTGCTTCTCATCCAGCCTTCTCCGAGTTCCTGTGTTTCCAAAATGTATTGACAAAAAAGTAAAATCACTTGCTGTTGTATCTCTCTATGAGTTCTCTTTGATATTTAGGCTAGCATTCGTAACTGAAAGTACAGAAATACCATTCATTTTTTAAATGATTGTACTTGCTTGTTTAAGAAATATTAATAAGGAAGCTTGTCTTGTTTTCACTTGGAAAATTCAAGTACATTTTGGGTTAAGTATAACATGACTATGTTGCCTGATATTACACAACCCCTGTTTTTGTCTTTAAAGAGCTCTTTTTTAGCTGTCTAGTTTAAAACTTCATGCTTACCATCAATGTCTGAAGTTCTAGAAAATCTGAATATTTATCTTAGGCAAACCTTTGCTCAGTTTTTTTTTAATTTATATTTTAATTAAAGGATAATTGCTTTACAGAATTTTATTGTTTTCTGTCAAACAAGAGTCAGCCATAGATACACCCATGTCCCCTCCTTCCCGAACCTCCCTCCCATCCCCCTCCTTCCCCCAGCAGGTTGTTACCGAGCCCCTGTTTCAGTTCCCTGAGCCACACAGCAAATTCCCATTGGCTGTCTATTTCACATGTAAGTTTCCGTGTTACTCTCTCTAGACATCTCACCCTCTCCCTCCTCCACTCCCTCTGTGTCCGTAAATCTGTGTGTTTCTCCATTGCTTCCCTGCAAATGAGTTCATCAGTACCATCTTTCTAGATTCCATATATATGCATTAGTATACGATATCTACAGTTCTCTTTCTGACTTACTTCACTCTGTACTCACTCAGTTCTTAATAATTCATTCTGTCTAGTTGTGTTTGAAAACAACAATGAAAAATAGGAGTATTCCTGTCACTGAAGAACTCATTCTAACAGGGACCACAAGCTGAAGAAGCATATAATAAAGTCTTGAAAGAAAAAGAACAGAGCACATAGATGACCTACAGGAATCACTAGTTAAATGACTGAGCTATGATGCTTGCCCAGAGAAGGAGATGATATATTTTGTAAGATAAACTGGGAGTGAGATGGAGGTGATGTGACCCTTATCAGGAAGATCGCTTAGAACAACTGGGGGACAAGCAGCTCACCAAAAAAGAGTGGGGAAAGTAAGAGATCCCAAGCAGAGAGATCTGTTAAAATCTTGACTATAGACTTGAAGATGTTAAAATTCGCAAGCTGTTTGTGTAGGAGGCAGGCTAGAGCGTATAGCAAGCGTGTCTGTGGAAGAGCAGCAGGAAATGAGATTAGAAAAGCAGCATGGGTGCTAAGTCTCTTCCGTCGTGTCCGACTCTGTGTGACCCTATGGTCTGCAGCCCCCCCAGGCTCCTCTGCCCATGGGGATTCTCCAGGCAAGAACACTAGAATGTGTGGCCATGCCCTCCTCTAGGGGATCTTCCTGACCGAGGGATCAAACTGCTGTCTCTTCTGTCTCCTGCATTGGCAGGTGGGTTATTTACGACTAGCATCATCTGGAAAGCCCCATAGAAAAGTATATTAAACCCACATCATAAGTTGTATGAAAAATAAAGCAGAGTGTAGATGGCAGTATAATGAAATAAAAAGCACAGAGTTCTGAATAGAACAGCTTTTCTTTACATTCTCCTCTTCCCTTAATCTGTTGATCTATGCTTGATGTTATAATAATAACAACAATAATTACACCATTATTTACTATATTTATTTACCAGCTTTTTTTGATCAAATGCACATTTGGGGATTCAATGAAATAGCCACGTTCCTCAACTCTTCATTCTCAGCTCTACATGAATGAATATAGCCTATCTTTGCAACAGACCAGCAGGAACACTTCAGACAACAGGTAAACTACCGTCCCACTGTCTTGTTGAATCAGATGAGCTTCCCTCTTGCCTGTTTCTTCTTGATGATCCTTGATATCCTCCATCTGGTCTGTCTGATCTCCTGTGGAGCTTTAAAATCCCCATTATAGGTGCTTCTTGCTCACGTTTCGCCAACCCTTTGGACCTTACCTGGTCAGAATTTAATCTTGAGGTTGTGTACTATAAGCATGCGTGGGAGATGTTTGCAGCCCTCTTTCTTATTATGATGGGCTTGTATCTGTATGTACAAAAGTCACTCAAGATACCTATGTTAGTTTCCTGTTGCTGCCATAGCATATTATCATAAATCTGGTAGCTTAAAACTATAAAGACTTATTCTGTCATAATTCTGGAAACCAGAAATCTGAAGTCAAGTTTTCGGCAGTGTTATGCTTCCTCTGAAGGCTCTAGGGGAAATTCCACTCCCAGCTTCTCCAGCAACTGGTGGCTTCAGACACTGGCTTCTGACTGCATCACTCTAATCTCTGCTTCCAGCTTCACACTGTTCCTCCTCTTCTGTTTATCTTCTTCTCTGTGTAGAATTTCTCTTTGCCTCTACTTTATAAGCACTCTTGTGATAGTACTTAAGGCCCACCAGGATAGATAATCAGGTTAATCTTTCCATTTTATGATTCTTAACTACATAAAAAAGATTATTTTTTCAAATGAGGTAGCATGCTCCAGGGATTACAACTTGATATCTTTGGGTGGCCATTATTCAACCTAAACAAGTAAGTTTGAGTATTTTCATTATATAGATCAGTAAACTGAGATTCTAAGGGTAAAAGTAATTTGCCAGTGGTTCAGTAACTAATAAATTTCTCTCTTCTATAATATGTTAATATTATCTTAATAATATTAATGTTAATAACATTAATATTATAGTTAATTATATCTTCTTTGATTTTAACCTTTATAACATACTGTAAAATACTTTGAACTTCATTTTATTTTTAAAAGCTCAAAATGATTAATTAAATTGCAAATGTAATAATTTACCACATCATAATCCTGCAGAGCTGGGATTTGCACAGAGGCCAATAATGGATGCCTCTTAATATTTCTCAGTGTTTAACTCTAAAATGAGAGCCTGAAATAAGCTATTTATAAAGTTCTGACTAGCTTCAAAAAATCTATTTATTCTGTGGGTTTAAAAAATATTTTCTCTTTTTTTTTACAGCATTCTTCATCAAATATATCTATAAATATTTTCATATATTTTGGATGAAGATAATTGTTATCCCTTAGAGGAATAGCATACCTATATTAACATATCTACATTATGATCTATCTATAATATATGCTATATTATTCAGTTGTGTCTGACTCTTTGCAATCTTTGTAGCCCTCCAGGCTCCTCTGTCTATGGAATTTCCCAGGCAAGAATACTGGAGTGGGTTGCCATTTCCTCCTCCAGGGGATCTTCCCAACCCAGAAATTGAATCCATGTCTCCTGTGTCTCCTGAATTGCAGCAGATTCTTTACCTCTGAGCCATCAGAAGCCCCATTAATATATCAATACTTACATTAATGTTTAAATAAAATCACTAAGTCTTAAGGTCTCTTCTGTTATAAAATATGTATTATAAAAGCCCAAATATATCTTCTGGTAGTCATAGTATATCTTCTATCTTTCACTGGATTATGACATTTTTTTTCCATTTTACTACAGATGTTTGGGTGATAAACACATATTTTCTTCATATAGAAGTTTTACACTTGCATCCTTCGCTCAATAACTCTTGAGCACAAACCTTGGGGGTACAAGACAAATAAAGACATACACTTTAAGAAACTCATCTAGTTGAGCAGCCTTAAGGTCATCATTAAGTAAATCATTAGATAGTCTTGTAAATGCAGATAGAGAGAGCTGTGTGCAGCCTGCTGCAGGGCTCAGAGGGAGGGCTTAACTCTTCCAGAAGAAAGCACCACAAATATTTTGTTTGTTTACAGCTGAAAGTGACTTCAAAATACTTTCTTAAATCCCTTCGTTGTGAATACTTGTAAATATTTATAAATTTGATCATTTTATGTGTAATAATACTAAAGACCAAGTCTGATATGATTTGATCTATAAATTCTGATCAAGGATGAAGGAATGGAGTAGTGACTCATAGTAACAATTCAACAGTTTTATGATGTTTACCACTAGGACTTTTTGTGTGTGTGTTTATCTAACCCAAATCTCTCATGTCAATTTCCAAGTCAATCTCCTTTTCTTTGGGCCTTTGCAGATGCAGTTCACCACAATGAAAAACTCATCATATCTTCTTCCTTTCTAAACATTCTCCCTGAGATTCAATTAAAAAAAAAAAATTCCCCCTTTTTTTTTGATTGGAGGATAATTGCTTTACAATATTGTGCTGGTTTCTGCCACACAGCTACATGAATCAGCCACAAATAGACATCTGTCCCGTCTCCCTTGAACCCCCTCTCATCTTCCTCCCCATCCACCCCTGTGTTGTCTCAGAGCGCTGGGTTGAGCTCCCTGTGTCACACGGCAAATCCCCACTTGGTATCTATTTCACATATGGTAATGTATATGTTTCCATGCTCTTCTCTCAATTTATCCCACCTTCTCCTTCTCCCACTGGGTCTACACTTTCGTTCTCTATGTCTGCATCTCCACTGCTGCCTTGCAAATTTATCTCTGCAGGAAAGTTTAGTAAACCATTTCATACTTGTTCCTCCCCTAAATCTTAAATTCACTGTAGCTTCAAAATAAGTTTGATACTTTCTGAGTTTAAGTGATTTAATTTAGCATATAAATCACATTTTTGAAATGTATCATAAGAAATATTTGATAAAATGTACTAGTTTTATGGATACTTTAATTGATTTAGAATAAGCCATTGATTTTTAGGTAACAGAAGAAGGATTTATATTAGAAAAACATCTTTCTGGAATTATGATGTTGTTGTTTAAAGCCTAATTTTGATTTTCTTTCAAAGACCAAACTGTCTCATATGCAAAAGATGTACTCAGCTAAAACACAAAGTGACTTGGAATAAGATAATTCTTGATAAACCTTGTAGGTACTGTTTAAAGACTCAGTTTCTGACACTATTAAATAAAATTATTATTCTGCTCTTCTAAAATTCTTTGTAAATGGTTGTCCCTCCAGAATTCCATTGAATTTTCCCTGAGTCTTACATTTTGAGTCAATGAGGGACCCTAAAGTTAGATGTAGATTTTAATATTAGCAGTGAACCTGAGACAGAATGCTTTTTCTTGCTTTATTGTTTTTACTCTAAAAACTTCTGTGACGCCCTCATGTTGTTTTATACATGTGGGGATTTTGGGAATAAAATCAATTATTCTGTTAGACATAGGAGTTTACAAACTCATATCAACATGCTAAAATTAAGTTACACATTGGCACAAAGTTACAATAGACACAGTACCAGGGTAGGATTTTCTTTGCTGGGAAAAACAATCAAGGATTTCTGTGTTATATGTGCTATCTAAAATTAAAGGATCCTTGATTTTTTTTCTAAAACTAAGAAAAAGATTCAGCTTAAATATATGTCACTTAAAATAGTATATTAAGGAGAATAACATTTGTTCAGTCACTAAATCATGTCCGACTCTTTGCAACCCATAGACTGTAGCACGCCAGCCTCCTCTGTCCTCCACCATCTCCTGGAGTTTGCTCCAATTCTAACATTTATTTAATTCCTAATATATAAATTCTTGACATATACAGTTGTATATTTTATACATATAATGTGAATTAATCCTTAAACAACAGTGCCCTACAGAAAATGGTGCTTTTAAAAATCCTTTGCTTTTTTCTTCTGAGTAGAAATATCCTTTCAACTTTCCCAGGACTTGCCTACTGTGTGCAAAGTTCTCCCTTCTTGTATGGTGTTGTGAGAAAAAAATTATTTCCATGAAAGTTTCAGCAACTGAACATGGCTCACACTGTACTTTTCCTGAGAGTCTAGGTTTACTTATTTATTTATTTACCATTTAAGAATTCTTCTTATTATTTTGACTTGAAGTACCCATCACAATGGAAACTTTAGCAGGGTGGTCACACAGGGTTACCCCTTATTTTCTCATCATTTATTAGACGTGTTGTGTTTCACGGGATCAACACCACATATGTGTTCTGAGAATGTTCTATCGCTGATTGCAAAACTACTGACTCTCCTAGGAAATCTACTGTCTTTGTCGTTGGAAACTTTCCTGATGTCCTATTAAATATGGTTTTTAAAAAAATGAGGCTGGTCTGGACTGAGTTTGGTTTAAGACCATGGATACAATGATATAATGTGGGAGGGAATTCTTTTCTTTGTCATTGTTATATATTATACCGCTGGAGTTATGCTGCTTTTTAACAAGCTTGTATTTTGTTAGGTGCATTTTGAGAGAACAGCAGGAGAAAAATGTTTCCACAATGAATGGGGTTTTGGCAGGCACATGACCTGAATATTGTTATTTGAGAAGGAAAAACTTACTCTGATATACTGCTTTTATGAGTCTCATTCTTCCAAGTCATCTTTGTATGTGTTGAAGTAGCCTTGTCTGAGACATTGAGTGGAAACTTTGGGTCATAAAAAGTGAAAATTCCTTCCTCCATTTGTTAGATATGTTTATGAAGTAAAATTATTTGGTGGGCTGCTAGTTTTCATTACATATAATATAACTTAGTTAAATTGAGACATGGATTTAAATAACACTTGGGTGATTGCCCAGGTGCTAGAAATCTTTGGGGATTGAGCATAGATGATACTGAATTCACAATAAACGTTGTCAACTGAAAGGAGCCTTTAATTCTTCGGGATGCATTCCTAAGTCTGGTTAGTAACTAGTTTGTCCTGTTAATAAACAAACATCAACAGATTCAGAGATTAAGCTTGGAAAACAACTCCCCAAATTTAGCACTCTTTATCTTAACACAGATCTAATCTTTTAAAGATATGTCTGAAGCAGTAATGTCTGCTTCTTCCTAATTCCATGAAGTATTAAAGTTTCCTACAATGGAGGCATCATTGTAGTTTTCTTGTCAATTCTGTCCTTGCTAAGAATCAGTAACATTTATATAACAGTAGGGACAGAATTCAGCTATGAGGCATGACACTCTTGAGTTTCTCAACATATGCAATTTTTTTTTTTAAATATCTTTCTATGCCTTCTGTATCTTGTTTCTTTCATCAGGAGAAAGATCTGTGTTCTTTTTAAAACAGCTAATCTGTATTCATTTCTTTTGGTTATTTTTTTTCTTGAAACAAAATTAAAATAATGGAATACTAAAGAATTGTGTTCCATTGAACCCAATTTATTGGTTTCTGCAACATCTATAAGAGGACCAGTCTGCTGGGTCCATAGCTCTTTTTTGGTAAAATATCTGTACCGAAAAAAAGTTTTTTAACTGTGTGATGGTAGTCAGGCCATCAATGTATGTATCCAGGTTTGGGGGAAATTCAAAGATCACCATGAAGAGAAGAAATGCTGCTCTCTGGCGTCAGTAAACAACTTTTGGCAGATGTTAGAGTAGCTAACACAGGACAGCAGTACAGATTCCACTGATGGTAGCAGTGAAATAGTGACAATCAAGGCCAATGTGAAAAATGGTAAAATATAGTGGGGTTTGAGCAGACAGTGGTAGGGGTGTTTGAAAATACTATAGCAATGATGATAGCTAAAAATTTTCAGATAATGACATTAAAAACCAACAACAACAAAAAACAATGCTTCTGCTGTAGGCCTCCTGCACTTCTGATATTTCTTCTAAGTAAATCTATCAATGACTTGGGTGACTGGTGAAGTCTATTGCTGGAAACCAATCACAGAAATAATCTTAAGGAACTCAGAGTAACAATTCCCACTTGTCCTCAAGGAAATTCCTAGTTTATTGTGAGGAGGTAATTTTTCTTCTTTGGGGAGACTTGGGGAATGCCTGGTCCATACAAAACATTCCTTCTGTCTTTAATAGGCCAACTTTCTTTACAACTAGATGAGACTACATGGACTGAGGTGAGCTGCTGTAACACAATTAGATAGGAAGGTCTGATACATGGCTCTCTTCTCTGAAAACTAACGCTGATGATCGAGGCCAAGCCCTGTGCTTTTGAATGGGTGTTTCAGGACTGCTTTCTTGCTCCTTTCTGCTTCCATTTTTACCTCTAGGATTTGCTTTGTTTTGTTTCCAGCATTTGTACATCAGATCCTCCTTTAGCTAAGCTCACCACTTCTGGGTATTTCTGGTTACTTACTACTGATATTTCTTCCAGAATTAATGCTCAGTCAGTGAGGGTAGACTACAACAGCTTTTAGTTTATAGAAATAAAAAAAAAAGGTTGCTGATTTTCTTATTGTACTGGTGATTATAAGTATATTTCAAATTGGTTCTAAAGAAAAATATGGGAAATGAATTTTGAATCTCGATATCTGTTGAATATTTTATTTTGATCATAGTACAGCTAATATAGCTATGTACATATCATCATGATTTAAATATCAGTGTAATTTGAGCATATTATTAATGTGATCATTAAGTCAAGTCTCAGAAATAGAAACTAGTCATGAGGTTTCAAAATAACCCATGGCATTTTTGAAAAGCTTTATCTTTAGAAGGTACTTATTTCCTTTGAATCCAAACCTCTCTTTAAGTTGATACACTTATTTTAATTCAGTTTTCTGGTATACACAGAATTTACTAATGATATGATTATTTTTCAGAATTTGAAATTTTCACATTCCCCAGCATCACTTATTTTTTTCAGAACTAAACTAGCTTATTTATTTCAACCATTCATCTTATGATTATATTTTTCAGGCACTGTATCTATAGTTACTCCTAGAATCATTCTAGTCTGTTATTGTCTTGAGATATATGTCAATAGAACTGAATGCCATACTTTAGTCCGGGTAATATCATGTCCCTTGTTCTGAATCTTCCAGTTCTATTAATGTATTCTAACATTGCATTCATTTTGTTTGTTTGCTTTGGTATTAGTCTTTAGAAGTGATATTTTTCTTGACTGATGTTGAACTGAATATTGTCTTTTACATAGAACATTTATTTATTCAGTTGGATTTTCTTCATCCTAAAGAGATGTTATTCTATTTTTAAATTTAAGTTCAGAACTGGATTTTTAGTAATTTACTCACTCATTTATTCTTTCATTCAAAAGCATAGGATATAAAAAGTTAAGCCAGAAAGACAATGCTTTCTTTCTCATAAAGTAGTTATATTAGATGTTTCATTTTATTAGACTCATTCCATTATTCCAGCCCAGTAGTATTCAATTCAGCATGGCTTCTTTCCCAGGAGACATTTGGCAATGTCTGGAGATGTTTTGGTTGTCAAAACTGGGATGCAGGGAGAAGTTACTATTAGGAGCTAGTCCGTAGAGGATACAAACCTTACTATGCATCAGCAAATTGTCCCCAGTGATTCAAATGTTTCTGGTATTCACACTCTTGTTATCTCTTCCCACATGATATATGGCTGACCTACTTAACCAAAAGGATATTGAGGAAATGAGGGAGTTGTGATTTCTGAGGCTGATCGTGAAAGACACTGTGGCTTATGCTTTGCTCCTTTTGCATCATTTGCTTCAGGAAAAGCCAAATGTCGTGTCATAAGGACACTTAAGGAGCCCTATGAAGACATTTATGTTGTGAGGCCTCATATAATAAGGCCTCCTATCAAAACCAGCACTAATTTGCCAAGCATGTGAGTGACCACCTTGCAAAAAGATTTCTTTGCTTCAGTAAAACCTTCAGTTGACTGTAGTCCCTCATGAGAATAAAAGACCCTGAGCCAGAGGAACGCCCATGTCATCAGCTCCCAGATTTCTGATGCACAGAAAGTGAGCTAAGTGTTTCTTATTTTTAGCTGCTAAGTTTTAGGGTAATTTGTCATGTGCTCAGTCGGCGCTCAGTCGTGTCTGACTCTTCCAACTGCGTGGACCGTAGCTCACCAGGCTCCTCTGTCCATGTGATTTCCCAGGCAAGAACACTGGAGTGGGTTTCTGTGCCCTCCTCCAGGGGCTCTTTCTGACCCAGGGGTTGAATCCGCATGTCCCATGTCTCCTACACTGCAGGCTGATTCTTTACCCATTGAGCCATCGGGTAATTTGTTATGCAGCAATAAATAACTAATACAACTGGCCTAACTATTCAGGTTAGAACCGGGCATAGAAGTGTTCACTTTCAATTAAAATGGTTTAGTCATATTAAATTAAATTTGGTCACAGCCTCCAAGTTTACATTTTACGTAGAAAGTGTTCCAGGTCAGCCAACAGTCTCCTAACTGCTTCAATCTGTTTCTCAATAACAACAATCATGCCACTTACTAAGGTGTTATTATTGCTTAAAATTTCATTATGTTTTATGTGATGATGGATTTAAAGCAAAAATCCTACTCTTATGCTTAGAAAAATGTGGTCCCAGTTTTCATGTTATTCTAGCCATTATATCATGGATATTTCAATACAAGTCTTATAAACAGATACTGAATGCCTTCTTCACTCTTATGAGTCCTTCTTGACTTATAAATTATTTCACCTTTCTTTTTCTTGGGATAGACCCAGACCGCAGTAT
This sequence comes from Odocoileus virginianus, assembly GCF_023699985.2. Lineage (NCBI taxonomy): Eukaryota > Metazoa > Chordata > Mammalia > Artiodactyla > Cervidae > Odocoileus > Odocoileus virginianus. Next base: position 11,199,179 of record NC_069692.1, on the reverse strand, counting down.
GTACTATATATTAGAAATATGGGGATGCTTTTCTTTGTACTGTATCCAGTGGAACATATGTAATGCTTCTGAAATGGCTCATTACTTTAGAATTGTTCTAAGGACATAACAAAGCACACACTAAAAACAAAAACAAAAACCCATATATATCACCACAGCATATATTTTTAGAAATAATCAACTCTTGACTCTATATTGCTGTTTCAAAGAAGGCATATGTTAACCCCAGAAAATGCCAAGAAACTAACTGAAACAATCTATCAATAATAAATAACATGGGTAGCATTCTGACATTTCTTTCAAGGAGTTACTTTTAATAATAATAATGAAGACCATTAGTTTGAGTGAAAGGAAATATTTGGTGTGATCTAAAATAAAAATTTCAATTTATTTGCACTCTTTGCCATTGTGGCTGAGAAGGGTGCAGGAGAGATGGATTAGGCCACATTGAACTGTCATGATTACTGCTACCAAAGCATCCACAATGTGCAGTATGGGAAAAGATGAAGAGCTGAAAAGCTGCAGATGTTTACATCTCTCACCCCAGAAAATGTGCTCCAGCATTGACCCCTGGAACATTCTACTTACGATGCTACGGTGGCTTTTTTCCCAGTCTGCGTGATCGGAAGTAGATCCATGACGCAGCATCAGCACCCACTCTTTAGTTACTACTAGTAATACAATGGCAATAAAACAGAATGACCAATAAATGACAGGACAGCTGTCTAATGAGGTGAAGGTTAAGGAGTGTTAAACTGTGCTAGACATTTCTATTTGCTGGCACTAAATTACGTTGTCTGTTCCAAGAGCTCTCCCCATGAAATGTTGATGTGCTGTGTTGTTCTTGGGCAATTTATGAAATCTAGGAATGGCCTGCATGCCTAGCTTTCTGGGAAGTGAGCTGCCTGCAGCCCTGTCAATAGCCGCAGCATAGTAAATCATGATAAACAGCAGTTCAAACAACCCACCTTCCCCACTTGGCCCTTTCACAGACCCCACAGTCTTTTCCATTCCACTGGCCTTGACTTATTGTCTTGTTGGTTGATATATCCTTAAGACAACATAGAGTCTTGTACAGATGTAGAAACAGATTTCACCTACAACATTTTTACTTCTTCACCTTGGACGTGAGTGAAAGGGAGAAAAGCTTGGCATGTCTTTATTTTTTTACTATACTGTGAGCAGGAGAGAGAAAAACTCGTCTTTGCTATGAGCAACTTAGTGCCAAGTGAGTGGGGGTTATCCTGTCACTTGGCGTATATGTGTTGAACCTCCATAATACGTCAGGCACTGTGGTGAAAGAGATATGTGTGGCCATTTCTTTTCTTTTTAAGTTTCAAGATGGTGGAAGAAACAAATTACAAGTCTAGTAAGTATCAATAAAATAAGTGGAAAAATTTGGGATGCTATGGGAGTAGATGTCAAGGGGTAAAACATGGTCCAGGGGATTCAATCAAGTGCTACTTTTTTTTTATTATTGTTTGTGTTTTTCTGATTTTATAGATACATGACAATCATAGTGACAGGAATATGCTGAACAGGAATATGCCAACTGACATGGCTTATATGAGACGCTGTAATGACAAAGAATACCATTGTCTGTTTGGAAACGTTTACGTGAAGCAAGAGGCAGTGTGCTGCTGGTAACGGTTTTAGTATTGATTCTCGATCTTGGCTGCACATTAGAATTGCTTGGGGAGATTTTAAGAATCCTGATGCCTAGGCCACCCCCAAAGCCAATTAAATAAGAATCTCTGAGGGTGAGACCCAGACACCGCTGCTCTTTAAAACTCCCCAGGTGATTCCAATGTGCAGCCAATTTAGGAACTGCTGAGTTATAGGCTTCCAAGGCTTTCCAAAATTCCCCACAGGGAACCACAGCTGCCAATTTTATCACTTTGGAGGAAAAAAAAAAAAATCACCAGGTGCAAGAAGCTCTTCTTTGCCATCCTAAAGTTTTAACTTTATTTTTTAAAAAGTTTAAGTGTAACTACACAGTAAACTCACATACCTTAAATGTAGAGTTCAGTGCATTTTGACAAAGTATATACTCATGTAACCCACACACCAGTTGAATATAGAACATTGACATTGAATTAGTCTTCCTAGTGTCCCGTCTCGTTCTTTGCCCTTCTCTACTGTAGGCAAGAAGTAGACTGTAGGTCTTCATTTCCATTCCATAGCGTAGACCATTCTTGGACTTCATAAAAATGGAATCAAACAATATGTACCATTTTGTTCTGACTTGTTTCCCTCAGCTATGCCTCAATGGTTTGCTTCTCTTTACTGCTGAGTGATATTCCATTGTATGGATATACTATATAACCCACACTTGTCTATCCATTCTCCTGTTAACTTGGTTTTTGTTAACGTGAATAAACCGCAAATAACATTCTAGTACAAGTGTCTGTGTACTTGTGTTTTATCCTCACTCTTCATAGCTAAGAGTGAAATTGTTGAGTCATGGAGTAGTTGTACATTTAACTTGAAGAAAGTACCAATTTTCCATAGTGGTTGTACCATTTTATGCTCCTGCCAGGAATGAATGAGAGATCTGGTTGTTCTGTATCTTCTCCAATATTTGTTGCTGCATATTTTTTAAAAAATTGCTTTAATTTTAGCCATTCTCTTGACCATATGGTGGTAACTAGCTATGACTTTGAGTTCCCTGATGACTAACAATGCTGGACATTTTTAAGTGTGTCTATTGACTGTTTGTATATTGTGTGTGTGTGTGTGTGTGTGTGTGTGTGTGTGAAGTGTCTGTCCAAAACTTTTTCCCATCTTGATATTTGGTGGATTATCTTTTTATTACTTTTTGTGAGTTCGTTATATAATCAAGATATGAGTCATTTTTCAGAATATGTCATGAATATTTTCTTCCAGCCTCATACTTGCTTTTCACTTTCTTCAATGTGTCTCTGGTTGAACAGAGATTTTTATTTTAATGAAGTCTAGTTTATAATTTTCTTTCACTTATGGTTTGATACATTAATCTATATATCCTTATGACTTATTATACTGATTGCTGTAACTTTATAACATCTTGAAATCAGGTAGTAAAGGTTTTTCAACTTTGTTTTTTTTTTTCAAACTGTTTTGACTGCTTGAGATCATTAGATTTTCATGTAAATTTTAAGATAATCTTCTCAGTATCTACATATAAACCTGATGACATTTTGATCAGAGTTGTAGTGTGAATAGTTAAGGAAAAATTGAAACCTGTATTATTGAATTTTCCAAAAATCCTGATTCTTCTCAACAATTCTTTTATATGTTTTGCTAAAGTTTGTTCCCAAATATTTTATTTATTTTAATTCTATTCCAGATGGAATTTATTTTTTAATTATGTTTCATCTTTTGTTACTTGTCTATAGATATACTCAGATTTGATTACATACACTGAGACCTTGATAAATTCACTTACTGCATCTGAGGGAAGTTCATTTGTTATGAAGATTCCTTTTGGATTCGGATACACACAATTATAACATCTATAAATATAGTTTTACTTCTTCTTTCTGATATTCATGTCTTTTGTTTATTTTTTTTGCCTTAATTCCTTGAGTAGACCTTCACATGCAACACTGAATAAAAATGATGTGACTACTTTTCTTGCATTGTTCCCAATTTTAGAGTAAATATTTTGCCATTATCATCACTAGTTATCATGTTAGCTGCAGGATTTTCAGATTCAGGCCCTTTTATTCATAGTTTGCTGAGAGCATTTTAAAGTCATGAATATATATGTTTGTAATTATTGAGATGGGCTTCCCGGGTGGCTCAGTGGTAAAGAATTCACCTGCCAATACAGGAAATGCAGGTTCAAAACCCTGGGTTGGGATGACCCCCTGAAGAAGAAAATGGCAACACACTCCTGTATTCTTGCCTGGGAAATCCTATGGATGGAGAAGCTTGGCAGGCAACAGTCCATGGGGTAGCAAAAGAGTCAGACACAACTTAGTGACTGAACAATGACAATAATCTATTGAGATAGTCATAAGATTTTTCTTCTTTAATCTTATAAAGGTCTATTGCATTAGTTTTATTTTTTCATATGTTTAACCTCCCTACTTTATAACTCTGGATTCTGCTTGGTTTCTCACAAAAGGAATTACATAGTTAAGAATAAAAGCAAAACTTGTGTGACTGCATGATTTGAATTTCAGCTTCTCAGATAACAAACTTACCAGCAAGACCAGTCTGAGATATGTTCCTTCAGTAAGAATGTAGGAGACTTATGTATAGGTTTTCCATTCAATGGAGAATTTTCTGTTTGGACAAACTATGGCTTGTGCTAGAAAATATTCCACATCTGAGAAGAAAGTTATATTGGAGGTAAAGATATTCATAAATAAATAATCAAAGATGTTTAAGTAAGCCATTCATTTCCTTTCTATTTCCAGTTGCCCTTATTCTACAGTTTGTGCATCATGGTCTTAAAGAATCTAGAAACCCCACTGAAATGTTCAAAATTGTTCCTTTTTAGGACACTTGCACTTGAGACATATAGATTTCATCAGATTATCTACATCTATGACACCAAACAGGTATAGAGCACTTTCCTAGAAGATTCAAATCTAGGAGACATTGACCGTGATTAGTGCAAATCAAGACTTGTTTGATTTGAAGTGTCTGCAAGCATCCTAATTTATAACTCCACTCTTTGGAATTATTTTAGGTAATAGTAACATAGTGGGGGAAAAAGTAGGCTTGAATTAGACTTAAACTTGTCTTAATTCTCTTATACATTCCTACTCTAAACAAAGAGAAATGTATTTCACTGAATATAAAGTCCCCAAGTCTTTCCTTGGCCAAAGAGTAGCAAAAGTAGAAACTTTCATACTGGTTATTATGGAGGAGCTATGAAATTAAACTCAGTGCTCACCTGCTGTCTTCTTGATCTGACACTCTGACCTCATCATTTAGCCTTATCAGAACCTCATTTGGTTCCTATTTAATATTACACAGCATTTGATATGAGGTTTTAACAGCCATTTAAAAAGCATTTAATAATTTTAAAGTAAATCATTAATAAAACATTTTTGAGTTATACAATATTTATTTTTACTTTGGCTAATATGATAATTTTATTATATTTTAGATATAGTTTTATTAAAATAAAGATATCATCCAAAGAACTTTACCAAGTGCTTAGGAAGATTGACTAACCAATTTGAGACTCCCCCACCCACAATTTTTTGCTTTTATCTAGTTTCAAAATCTAAAGCTTATTCCATCTCCAAAGGTCTCTTATAATATCACTTGTTTTACATCAAGATAGATAAAGACATTAGATGCTTCTTCTGTTTTTTAATCCAATCCTGAATCTGTAGAATAGACAAGAGAATATGAAACAGGATTTAAAAATAAGACCAATTAAGGAAAAATTTTTTCTCCAGGGGCAAGGAATGTTTTTTAGGGAAATAAAACAGATGAAATGTCAGTAAATAGCATTTTCAAATAGGTGAAAGTAGTTAATATGACAAACTGAAAAATAGGACCTAATAAACGATTTTCTATTGCAATTTCTTTTAAGTAATACTTTAAAAAATTAGGAATTAGCACAAAATACCTTTTTATGCTTCAGAAATAAAAGTTTCCCTTAAAACAACAACCAGAGACAAGTAGGTCACAGGTGAAACCACTGACTGTCTAGGATATTAGGCAGTGCTTTTATCTTTTCCTGATATTTACTAATTATCATTTTATCTGCTATTGGTATATGATAGTGATTTTCCCTTGAAGAAACAAAAGCAAATAGATATCAATGTTCATAATGTGAGAATAGACCATAGTAACTGACCTTCTTTTAACCTTTGGCTCCTGCATTTAATGTGTAAATAAAGCTGGAGAGAAATAGGATCTTTGGTATTTTGGTAACAGAGGACAGGTTCAGACAATAGGAGATTCGTTTCTCAAACTGATTTGCCTACTGTTTCGCTGGGTGGATGAAATGCCATTAGTGTGAGAAGAAACAATAGCAAGTTTCCTAACTTTTGTGTATCTACGAAATGTCTAGGGTAAGTAAAGTAATGGATGAAAAACTGCTGTGAGGACATGTAAACACAAATTTCAGGTATTATTGTTGCTATTTCAGGGCTTAAATTATGGATTATAATTATAGACACAATGGTGTAAATTTAGTGAAAGATGTAAACTTTCAAAGTAAGTACTTCAGTTTCTATGTGGCCTATTTGGTTACATTTTAAAGAAAACGTTGTTAATCTGGCCACAAAAATGAGAAACATAAGTCTCCCCCCAAATTTAACAGGACCAGGAGAAAATATATGCTGGTGTCAATAAAAGTATTCATAATCAGCTGGCATTAATTTGTGTTCAAGAACTAGAAGTCATCATCAAAAGTAGAGCAAAAATATAATTATTGCTAAAGAGATTCAGGACAATCTTTCTTCACTTGCATAACTTACTCAAAGTATAAAAGAAACTCAATTCTATGAATTTTAATCAAGTCACCCTCTGAGTCTATACAATATCCATCTCCACCAACTACTTTTGCTGTGTTTCTGCCAAATAATAAATTTTACATCATCTACTGAAGTGTAAGAGAATTTATGTTCTGATGACCACCAGGAGAGAGTCTTGATAGTGTCAGAGGTCAAATAATTATGTCAGAAAGACTTCATTCAGTAGCAATAAAAAACTGATTAGGTATCAATAAAGCCCTATGGGGCCATATAAGAACTGTGGGTTTTTGAGTTGACATGTATGTAGAGTAAGCATTTATGCTTCACATAGGCACTGAGATATTAGAGTCAGCAGTTTTCTTTCCCAGCATGTTTCTCATGCCTTCTTCTCCAAGAAAAAGCTTTCATTTGATAACTTATGTATAATCTAGAAAGTATCAAAACACAGGTTTCTTTTCTTTCTTTAAGGAGAAAAAAATTCTAAGCAACTTAGAAATGCATATACATCATCAAGTTGAGTGGGCTGGGAAATATCACTACATGGTTATCCAGGGACATAGTACTCATTAAAAGACTAGGGCAAGTCAGCTGGAATGTTATGTATCAATTATATAAGATGTTTTATGTTAGGTGCAGTATTTTTACTTAATGAAAACCAACAAATATTAACTGACATCTACTATATTGATGTTTAAGTCAGAAAAATCTTCACATGAATCGTTTGGGAACTTGTTAGAAATGCAAAAAAAAAAAAGAAAGAGAGAGAGAGAGACACATTATCCCAGATCTATTGAACCAGAATTTGTATTTTAACAGGATCCCTAGTTGATCTGTATGCACTAAACTTTATAAAGCAAGGCTTTCAAATTTATTTGCATTGGAGGAGATATTCAAGCTTCCTACTCAACTCTCAAATCTTCCTTACAACTTAGTTTGTGGCAAAATTTGGAGAGTTTGTACAACTTATTTCCTTTTTTTCAGCTTGCCCTATTTCAAAAGGGAAATGAGACCTTAGGGAGTAATGAGCTTTTATTTTGTAGAAAAACAAGGGTTCACCAGCAGAGCAGAAGAAGGCAGGGACCCAAAGGTCAGAGAAAGTTTGTGCTTACGTCCCAGCTCAATTCTCAGCCACATGATTCATCATTTGGATAAAGAGCATATTTCTGCATACTCTCGTAGCACAGGCGATCCACAGTTTAAGAACTGATTGTGGTCTAAATGATCATTTGTAAATTGGTGATTTGAAATGTTGAATGCATTTTCTCATAGAAACAGTGTTACACTCAATGGGTAGACTTCCAGGCAGTCTGCAGAAGTCTGCTTAACTTACAATGTACCGAGAAGAAAAATATTGAGAGGCACTGCGGAAAAATAAGCACATGAGAATGATACGTGCCCAGGTTCAAATTTGACTTCTCAACTCTCCAACATTTCAATTAGAGCAAGTTATTTAACCTATTTATCATCTGTAAAATAAATGTAATAATAATTTCCTCACAACATCTTTGTAAGAGCTGAAATGTGTATTAAGTTACTTGCTACTGAATTAAATAACTTGCATGATTAGCCACATAATATCAATAAAGGTTTAAAAGATATTTTGCTGTACAGTTCTGGTGAGTATAAATTATGACATTTGTTTCATGGAGAAAGAGGATGAGGATCTCAGGGAAGACAAAATGATGCCTTGAAAACTGAGGGGATCTATTTGTGGGGTTAGGTAGAAGTTGGGGAGGATGTTCTGTGTGGCATGTGTGTGGAATATAGTGGGGGTACAGAGAAAAGAGAGGGGTGTTCAATGGATTCAGGCCAGAGACTAAGAAAAGAAAAAAGAAACGCTGCTTGCATTGCCTTTCCTGTCCTTGCCTCCATCTATTTTGCAATTGCCAGCCTACACCAAGCAAACCGGAAGATGAAGAAAGACCAAAAGCTAGAGTTGGCTGGGAAGCATCACAGTCTCCATTACCGACCCCAGGAGCAAGGAAGAAAGTGGCAAGTGGCAAGAGGAAAAGTAATTGTTAGGGCAGAGCAGTGTGGGGAGGTTATTCAGTCATTTGTGGTCCTTGAACTTTGCGGTTGTTTCTCTATTTCTGTAAAAATAAATACCTTTAAATTTTGATAAAGATTATGTTGAATTTGTAGATCACTTTGGATAGTATGAACATTTTAACAATTTTAATTCTTCCAATATGTGCACACAGAACACATTTTCACTTATTTGCCTCTTTTTAAATTTCTTTCAAAATGTTTTGTGCCTTTTAGCATACTAATAATTCATCTTCTAAATTTAGGCTTAGTTCTTTTCCTATTTCCTCAAGGTGTGGAATTAGGTTGTTTATTTGAGATTTTTCTTCTTTTTTATTGTTGGCATTTTATTACCATGAACTTCCCTGTTAGTATTGTTTTTGTTACATCTCATATGTTTTGGTGTGCATGTTTTCATTTTCATTTGTCCCAAGATATTTTTTGATTTCCCTTTTGATTTCTTCTTTGGCCCATTAGTTCAGGTCTGTGCTTTAATTTAAACATATTTGTGAACTTTTCAGAATTTTTCTGCTATTGATTTCAGTTTCATTCTGTTTTCATTGGAAAAGATATTTAGTATGATTTGAATTTGCTGAAATTTATTAACACTTATTTTATGACCTAACATGTTATCTTGGAGAATGTGCCATGTGTGCTGGAGAACAATGTTTATTCTGTTTCTGTTTGGTGAAATGTTTGTATGTTTTTCAGTCTCGCTCAATGATGTTGCTCAGATACACTGTTTCCTTACTGATTTTCAGCTTGGATGGTCTATCCAATATTTAAAGTGGAATGTTTAAGTCTCCTAGCATTATTGTATTACTATCTTTTTATCCCTCCGGTTCTGCCAATGTTTGTTTATACATTTAAATGTTCTGAAGTTGGGTAGATATATATAATTCATAATTGGTATTTGTTCCTGATGAATTGATAATTTTATCAATATTCACCTGATGCGAAGAACTGACTCATTGGAAGAGACCCTGAGGCTGGGAAAGATTGAAGGCAGGAGCAGAAGGGGATAACAGAGGATAAGATGGTTGATGGCATCACCAACTCGATGGACATGAGTTTGAGCAAGGTCTGGGAGTTGGTGATGGACAGGGAAGCCTGGCTTGCTGCAGTCCGTGGGGTCACAAATAGTCAGACATGACTGAGCGACTGAACTGAACTGAATGTTCTCTTTGACTTAAAGTGTATGTTTTCTGACTTACTGTGTATTTCATTTAATATTAGTGGAGCCACCTCTATCTCTTTTGGCTATCGTTTGTGTGGAATATCTTTTCCCCTCTCTTCACTTTCAGTCTGCGTGTATCCTTAAATATGATGTGATTGCCTTGTAGGTAGCTTATGGTTGGATCTTAATTTTTAATCTATTTAGCCACTATATAACTTTTGATAGGGAAATCTAATCCATTTACACTTAAAGTAGTTATTGATAAGGAAGAACTTATCTCTGCCATTTTGTTGAGTGTTTTCTGCCTGCCTAGTAGTTCTTTTCTCCCACTTTTTTTCTCTCTTGCTGTCTTACTTTCGTTTTGCTGTCATTTAGGCTGTATGAGCCTATCAATAGTTTCTAGATTTCTCACGAAGAGAATTTGTCTGTATATTGTCATTGAATTGGTGTATCCATTGGGAAAAGGAGAGCCCAGGACTTCCTATTCTGTCACTTTGTTCTGTAAATTACTCTATGTGCTGTATATGTTGAAATTTTATCATTTGATAAAAGTGTAAATATTATTTATTAGTGCAAAAAAAAACTGGTACAGATAGTTACTGATGATTGTTAAAGCTGCTAAATATATCTATAAAGTCAGCTATTAAAAACTGATAAAAAGTAAAAAAAAAAATGAAAATCAGTTGATAGGACCAATGATAAACAGAGAGTGTTAGCCCTATGCTGTTGCTGATGCTAAGTAACTTCAGTCGTGTCCAACTCTTTAGTTTAATAAAAAACATATCATATTTGTGCCAAAAGTATTAAAATTTAAATTACAATATGAGATAAAATAATAGATATTGAATTATGGTATACTGCTATTACTATAAAATTATTTGTGTAGTTCTATATATAATAGTTATCATTAAGAAGTAGTTTTAATTCTTAATTTTGTAATTCCTTTTTGGCTATGAGTCAGCCAAAAAAAGTTTTATTGACGTTGCTTTGTATTATGTGAGGATGCATTAAAAACTGAATGTTAACATTTCTGCCTCAAAATTTCATTAAAAAGAATAACTCAAAATCAAGTATAATAACATTCATAATAAATTATCTTCTTTCCAGTTAAAGTATAGAATATCAGGAATATGACAAAAAGAAAAAAAAGAAAGTACTTTTTCTTCCCACTAATCAAAATTTGAGACAAAATTCAAGATACTAGAGGACATCTTTAAGATAACAATTTTGAATCTATAGTTGCTAAATTTTTAAACAAAACCTAGTTAAAAAGATTGGTATAGAATGGCAACCAGAAATCACACCAAACACAAAGTAAAAATGAAATGAGTTCCCTTACTTGAGAATATTCAGTCTATTTAAAGCATAGATAAGGAAACAATCATAGAAAAGTGCTAAGTATTATAATAAAGGCTAAATTATCTGAGCCTACAAAATATTTTTCTAAATTATAAAGTTAATATGATCCACAGTAAATAATTTGGATAAAAATTATAAGGAAGAAAGTTTTAATTATTTTCACTTCCACTCTCTTGCACTTGATGAAGGTGAAAGAGAAGAGTGAAAAAGCTGGCTTGAAACTCAGTATCAAACAAACTAAGATGATAGCATCTGGTCCCATCACTTCATGGCAAATAGAAGGAGAAAAAGTAGAAGCAACGATAAATTTTATTTTCTTGGACTCCAAAATCACTGCAGACAGTGACTGTAGTCATGAAATTAAAAGATACTCCTTGGAAAGAAAGCTAGACAGTGTTGTAAAAAACAGACATTACTTTCCTGAGACAGGTCCATATCGTCAAAGCTATGGTTTTTCCAATAGTCATGTACATATGTGAATGTGTGTGTGTGTGAAAGTTGCTCAGTTGTGTCCAACTCTTTGTGATCCTCATGGACTATACAGTCCATGGAATTCTTTAGGCCAGAATACTGGAGTGGGTAGCCTTTCCCTTCTCCAGGGGATCTTCCCAACCAGGGATTGAACCCAGGTCTTCTGCATTGCAGGTGGATTCTTTACCAGCTGAGCCACAAGGGAAGCCCACAGATGTGAGAGTTGGACCATAAAGAAGGCCAAGTGCCAGAGAATTGATGCCTTTGAACTGCGGTGTTGGAGAAGACTCTTGAGAGTCCCCTGGTCTGCAGGGAGATCAAACCAGTCAATCCTGAAGAAAATCAACCCTAAATATTCCTTGGCGAGTCTGTTGCTGAAGCTGCAATACTTTGGTCACCTGATGTGAAGAGCCAACTCACTGGAAAAAATCCTGGTGCTCGGAAAGACTGATGGCAAAAGGAGAAGAGGGTGGCAGAGAATGAGATGGTTAGATAGCATCACTGACTCAATGGACATTAATTTGAGCAAACTCTGGGAGATAGAGGAAGACAGGGAAGACTGGCGGGCTACAGTCAATGGGGTCACACACACACATGGTTGGATCTGACTTTATGACTGTATAGTAACAATTTCTTCACTGATTCTTAAAAATTGAAAACCAATTGGGAAAGAGAATTTTAAGAAGGAAACGTAGTACATACAGAGGTAAGCAGGAAGGAAAAAGTGTAATAATGTTAGGAAACTGTAAGTGCATTGTGAAGAACAGCGTGATGGATACTTGTTGCCTAAATTGGTAGACAGGATTAGAAAAGTAGACATGGATCAGATTTTAAAAGAAACTATAGATGATGTCAATAAATTTGAATCTAAACCTTTAGTTACTAGTGTGTGTTTGTGTGTGTGTGCTCTCAGTCATATCTGACTCTTTGCGACCCCATGAGTTGCAGTCCGCTGGGCTCCTCTGTCCATAGAATTCTCCAGGCAAGACTACTAGAGTGGGTTGCCATTTTGTAATCCAGAGGATCTTCCTGATCCAAGGATCAAACCCAAGTCCCTTGTGTCTCCTGCATCAGCAGGAGAATTCTTTACCACTGAGCCACCTGGGAAGCCTTATTATAAACTTTAGTATAATACTTTGCTAAAACACATAGTTCATGAGAAAGATTATCTTAGATAGAGAAGATACACTTAAAATTGAAATGCTATGTGTATTTAGAGTTATGCAACTGGATGAAATGACCAATGGAGAGAAAAGTAATGAAGTCTGAAGAATAAATCCTGAAAGTGAGTGTTAGTTGCTCAGTCATGGCTGACTCTTTGCAACCCCATGGACTGTAGCCTGCCAGGTTCCCCTGTCCATGGGATTCTCCAATCAAGAATACTGGAATGGGTTGCCATTTCCTTCTCCAGGGGATCTTCCTGACCCAGGGATAAAACATTGCATTGGGTCTCCTGCATTGCATGCAGAATCTTTACCATCTGAGCCACCAGAATAAATCCTGAGCACTCCAATATTATGAAGTAAGGAGGAAAGTGAGCTGCAAAAAAAATTGAGTCTTGGAAATTCTGACTATTTTCCTTCTATATATGTGCATGATAGGGATTCTAATATGATTGTAAATGTATATTTTTTTATTATAATAAGATTTAACATGAGATCTACCCTTTTAAGGGGCTTCCCTGGTTCCTCAGATGGTAAAGAATTTGCCTTCAATGCAGGAGATCTGGGTTTGATCCCCAGGTTGGGAAGATTCCCTGAAGAAGGAAATGGCTACCCAATCCAGTATTCTTGCCTGGAGAATTCCCACAGACGGAGAAGCCTGACGGGCTACAATACAGTCTATGGGGGTCACAAAAAGTCGGACATGACTGAAGAGACTTAGCATGCATGTAAGCATAGGATATAGTGTCATTAACTATAGATATGATGCTGTATAACAGATCTCTAGAACTTAGTCATCTTGCATGACTGAAACTTTGCTATTCAATATATCTAATACTTTTATCCAGCTATTGCTCAGAGTCATCTTGAGCAAAGTTAGTACTCATTTGCCTCTCCTCAATAATAATGCCCACATTTTACACTAGCGTCTACAGACATAGTGTATTTCAAGACTAAAGGCTGATGCTCCCTCCTGAATTCCTAGCTGTGGCTGGGAGAGTGATGTCATCCTTCCTGCAGTCAGTATACAGTGGGTAGCCTCAGAACCAACCATGATTTTGTCACAATACTTGGTGATCTCAGATTGTTCTGAATTACCCTCATTATCATGTTTACTTTTCCTCATTTTGAGCTTGTGCTTCAGGCTTCCTGTTTTTAACCACAAATCCATGTTCTTTTGTTACAAATGTTATACAAGTATAAATGATATATAAAAATATATACACATATATATACAATATGTATATATACACATAATATATATGTATACCTAAAACTGGAGAGTGTAAGAACATGAAAAAATATTTGCTCTTTGGGGTTATTCTGGAACTTACAGTATCAGGAAAATTGAGTTCATTATCATACTTGTAAATAAAACATGGAGAGCAGGAAGTTGTGGTAATCTGTGGGAGCCAATTTTTTCCTCTAATGAAAAATTTTAAAAATAAATTGTGTCCATTCATTCCTTAAAATACATTCTCTTCCTTCCTTCCCTCCTCTCCACCCCATCCCCCAACCACCCCCCTCTCTTTTAACTCTTTAGCACGCTGATAACAGAGAGAAACCATAATGTATATTCTGGTTTGGGAATGTTAATAGTAATTCTGTAGCCTAGTGAGATGTTGGTCTAATCTGATTTTGTTCAAGGAGTAACTGCTATACCTATTCATTGGGCTCTAAGAGCCCTGGGTTGATTTATAACTCTATGTACCAAGTACTCCAATTGTACTCTTCACAGGAAGTTCTCTGGTCTTTCATTATGGAATCACAAAATTGAATAGCACAGAAAAGAGAAAACTGTTGTCTTTGCATTGACCTGTCTGTGGCAAAACTACAAAGTGCTTAAAGATTCAGTTCTTCTGCCCCTTTGCTAAAAATTGGACGTCAGTGAAGATGCACCATATTTCTATTGGGTTGGCCAAAAAGTTCATTTGAGTTTTTCGTTCCATCTTATGGAAAAACCCAAATAAACTTTTTGGCTCACCCAATATTTTATTTTGATTCATATGAGGTGCTTGACGTATTTCTGTAGTGCTCTAGAGTTAAGTACACACACATTGAGAAAGCAGGATTTTCTTAACTCTTAATATTGGCTATTAACAAGTACTTTTTAAAGTTTTTTTTTTTAAGACTAAACTGAGGCAGATTGGCAAAGCAATGAAAAGCATGGGCCTTAGAATCAGACAACTTTGGGTGCTTTGGGTTTAAACACTGAATGTGCCATTTAAACTGTGGATCCTTCAAAAGTTATTTATAGTTTCTGTCTATTTTTCAAAGAATTTGTAAAATATGGAATATTGACAAATTTCATAAAGCTGTGTTGATTAATTAAAATTTGGCTGCCCAGTACTTTTTTAAATTTTATTTTTGCCTAGTACATTTAACAGGTATGGCACATACTTAATTAACATTTAACATTTACTTGACACATTAACACATAATTAATTAGCAGACATTGCACATAGTTAATAAATGGTGTTTCAGATTTCTTGAGTTTAAACCATCCTTTTGACTTGAATTACTTTTTTCCTCTTCTTTTTTTGGTGCATTGGGTTTTTCAATCCAAGTTTACAGTTCTATTATTTTATTCCCATCTGATTCGTGGTTTTTAGTCACAGATGCTTGAAAATTTTATTTTTCTTTCTTGAATGCATGTATTGTGTTTGCCCTGCTAACTTTTATATTGAAGCCTAAACATTTTAATTCACTAGAAATTACCCCGATTATTCAAGCTATTGTTAACAGTGATAGATAAAATCACACGGAACAGGTACATGCTATGTTTGGATTTAAACTGGAAAAACTACTTAGCTGGTAAAATACATTTCATTTAACTTAGAGTAATAGGTAAAAGAAGAATACTATTTTTTCCTCATAATTTTTTTGTTTTATATTTATTGCTTTTAAATATAGTGTTTGGGGATTTAACTCATTATACATTTTACTGCTTTCCCAAGTGTGTGGCTAAGGACCTGTGACTTAAGATTCATCCTTCCTTCCTTTCTCATTGTTCTTTGCTGATTCTTCCTCTTTCTGACCTCTTCATTTGCGTGTCCTAGTCTTAGTCATTTTGACTTCTCTGTCTTCTTTCATTATCTTTGTAAGCTCATCTAGTCCCTTGATTTTAAAAACCAACTATATGCTGACAAATCCCAATACCTTATCTCCAGTATGGTCTCTGTCCCAAACTGGCTCATGTCCAACCCCCCATTTATAATCTCCACTGGATTTTAACAGACATTTCAAGCCCAGCACTGAGCTTCTGATCTTTCTCCAAACCTGCTTCACTTAGTCCTTCCTTCCTTAGTAAGTGATGACTCAGTCCTTCCAGGTGCAGGCCATGTTCCTTGGTATTCATTCTTGCTTCCTCACTCTCAGACTTCATGTTAGCAAGCATCTTAAGCTCTACTTTCTGAGTTTCAACCTAGGATTTCTCATCACGTTTACCATGCCCTTCCCAGTTCAAATCACCTCTTACTTGGATCACTGCCACAACCTCTAAGCACGTCTCCCTGCTTATTCTCTCGTCCTTCTACTATCCTCATCAACACCAGAGTCGTTTTGTTTTGTTTTCTTACTTTTAAATTGAAGGATAATTGCTTTACAATGTTGTGTTGGTTTGGGCCGTACAGCAGTGCAAATCAGTCATAATTATACATATATATCATCTCCCTTTTGAGCCTCCGTCCCCTTTCAAATCCCACACCTCTAGGAGTTTACAGAGTGCCAGACTGGGCTCCCTAATACAGAAGTTTTAAACAAGTGAATCGTTTAAAATTGAAGTCGTATAATGCCATTCATCTGCTAAAAATTGGCAGGACCTTAAATGGTGGTATTTTAACTGTCTCATGAGTTGGTTCTTTGGAGGTACTTTTGGGAAACTCTGCATTTCACCATTCAGAGATGAGGAAGATTATTTTCTAGTTTGATCTCTTCTATACCATCTCTTAGATCATCTCATCTCTGGCTACTTATCCCTAAAATCTTGGTGAAATACCACAGCAAATTTTAGTTACCGTTCATATTGCCCATTTGATTATGAAAGGACATATTTACTGCCACCCAAAGAAATGAGAGTGCAGACTGCTTCATTGCATTTCTTTCTGTATAATGCCCTGTCTCTCCACTCTGCCATATATTCAAATTCTCTACCCTTTCTGAACTTCTCCCAACTTCAGATATACAGATGCAGACTAGCAACTTTGTTGTACAAACAGATTTTCAACACAGAGATTAGATTATTGTTTTTACTGTAACTCAGTTATTAACATGTATACATATACATGCAAACAGAATCTCCTTAAATATTCTTAGTCTTTTGTTTGTATAAAATGATGGGAAGTAGACAGTTTTTGTCATTTCTTAGCAGATTTTGTACAAATGTATCTGATGGCTTTTCTTAATCTGACCCAAGTCCCACAGTTCTCTTTGGTCATTAAAAAATTTGGAATGAATTTTTTTAATATCCCATTCCTGAGCACATAACATACTGTTATCAAAAGAGTGTAGCCAAATTGTTCTTCCATTTGTCTCTAGCCTAAAGGAGAGAAATGTCCAAGAGTTCATTTAACTTTGATTTTTTTCACTTGATTGATGAGGTAAGGATTTCATTCAATTATTCTATTAATTTTACTTTTTTTTTATTAGGAGTAGGATAGATTCTGAAGGATTTTGGGGGGTGTTGTTTGTTTGTTTTGTCCTTATGGACAGGCAGCACCTCTTTTTCAAGATTGGCGGCTTTTCCTATTTAACAGCTTTTACTCTGTCTAAACAACTTAATTCCATAGTATTCTCAAAATGAACTAGGAACATTCCTTGTTTTTCCTCCATAGATGACAGTCTGATTGATGGCAGATGTTACTTTGATCAATACTTCAGAAGACAGAGAGTTTGAATTCTAGCAAATTAACAAAGAAGAAAACATTTCTATTGCTTTTAACTTCATTTCAAATCTTCTGAAAAATTTAATACTTAAAAATTCTCTCAAAAAAATTTTTGTGAAGATTTTTGTCTTTTCTTCTTAAAATGGTATGTCTTTTGGGTAAATATAAGTATTTATGTCATTTATATCATATTTGACACAAATTATTAGTTAAGCATATGATTAAGGAAGTAGAAATGATTCGCTAATTACTCACATTTTTTTGTATAAGAGTTAGTGAAAAATCAAATATTTTGTACAAAGCTGGGAAGCAGGGAAGCTTTCAGACATTGAAACTGTGGTGTCTGTTTGGATTCAAAGTTTGAGGAACAAATAATTAGGACATGATAATTCAAATTATGTTCAGTGCAAAGTATAAGTCTCTACTATACTTCTGAATGATAAGTGCAACTGCTTACCCGAAAATTAAAACAAAACAAAAAAGCTGGGAAATCGGAATAGGGGCGTTTTTGGCAAAAAAAAAAAAAAAAAAAAAAAAAGAATCTGTTTTTGGGGAGCAAGATGGAGAGTTGAGCTTCAGTTTCTGCTACTAAACATGAATGTATTCTTTAAAAGACATACTTAGGGATTTCTTGTTAATAAATTTGACACAATTATTTTACAAAAAAAGAAACAGTTTATATTTTAGTAGAGTACCTGTCATGGTATACAAATACAAAGTAAAAACTGTAAGAAAAAAATCAAGTGAGTACTGATTGCCTTCTATATGCTATCTCATTTAACTCATTAATCATCTGTTGGACTCCAAAGAAAGAAAAGTTAAACAACTTGTTGAAAATCATAAAGTGGAAGAACCAGTCCAAAATCATAAAGTGGAAAGACCAGGGTTAAATTCAGAATCTTTGTATATTTCAAGGCAGTGCTTTTCCCAACAGGTCACATGGCCTCCTAGGAAGTAAGAGAATATAGAACCTGCTCTGGGTGCCATACAGACAGAGCCTCAGAACCTCACAGAAAAAGGACAGTGCCTCCTGTCCTTAGGAGGCAGATGCCAAGGAATGATCCCTGGATTAACAGTTCAGGGTTTATGTGTTTGATGCCCATTGCCAAGTTATTTCCTTTTGATTCTTTGATAAAGTCTAAAAAAGTGATTGGAAATTAGCCATTTTTTAGAGACTCTAGAATAAAATATTCAGGAAGATAAGCCAGAAACAGGAGGAAAAGTTCAGCATAATGTTGGCCTCATTTTATTGCAGAGTCAATTGAGTGATGTATTATTATTTTCTGTAGTTTCTGTAAATCTTCACCTAATATACAAAAAGAGTTTCTGGTCTCAGTTTATATAGATTTAAAGAAGGAAAACATTATCATGTGTGTGTGTGTGTGTGTGTGTGTGTGTGTGTGTGTCTAAACCTCACATATGTCAATGCTGATGTCATAAAAGAGTATTTCATTTAAAATATTTGACTGTGTTGAGTAATCCTTCTCTGTTCTCCTTACTATTCATGTGACCTAAGGATGGTGCATCTCCATTAGTAATTTACCACTTCCCAAATAGAATACATTAAAAATAATGCATAGTATGACTTGTATCACTTCCTAAATAGAAATTGCTTCTCAGGTGTAATCTTGTCATTGGAAAACTTGAGTTGATATTTTAATATTTCATGCTAGTTTGTAAAATGACTTCCTGTATACCCATATGACAAAATAGAACCTATATATACTGGCTCTGATGGCTGTGTTAATATAACTGTGCAGGGTTAGGGAGAACTGCTCAAACATTTGCAATTTAAAAGTAGGAAGGGTGAGAAAATGAACCCTTTTGTAACAGTAAATTAAATTATAACTCAGTGAGGATAAATTACACTTTAGGGAAATACAAGTAATAAATGTAGAAGGATGCAGTGCTAGAGATGAAAAGCAGAGGCTTGACCACCTTTAACTTTATTTCCATTGTTTCACAAATAAGTCTCCCATAATTTTGGAAAATGAATTACTATTTGTTATATTTCAAATTCAAATTTGTGAAACTAAATTCATTTCACCCCAAATCCACTTTTTTCAGTTTTCATCTAATCATGCATCACTTAGAAGTCCCAGGGGTTTCTTCTTTTCCAAATAGAGGTTTTATTTTTCTTCTCTGTCTCTGTCATTATGTGTATGTCAACATGCTTCCAAAACAACCACTTCATTCAGTCAATTCAGTGAAAGAAGAAATCAGTCAAGTCTGTTGCTAGGTTCCCTGTAGACAAAACATCCAGCTGATTGACTAGATGTTTCCCTTATCAACTATTTGTTTTGGCATTATTTAGACATAGCCTTTGTCTCCTTTTTTTCTCCTTTTATTGAGTCTGCTCTAATTGCTTTTGTATTATCTTTTTTGGCATTCTTCTAGCTTCTTCCTTCCACTTTTGATTGTTTAAACAGTTCTATTTATAAATGCATTCTTCAATTGATCTGTGTGATCTGTGTTCTAAGTGGTTTAGCACATAGTATATAAGCTACTTATCTCAATATTCTGTGCTTAAATAACTTGAGTCAACATTTGAATTGGAATAAGATACAAGACCATGAGTCCTAAATTGCTTATTTTTTATATCTGAGCCAGCTTTCTAGTATTTTGGGAAAATACACGTGTGACAGAAGTGAGAAAATTAAGTCTTATCAAGTATTCAGGTCCTGACACTCTGCTTGTTTAGGATCTCACCTTTATCCACCTTTATCCTCCTTCTCTGAGATTACATGGTCATGGTACCCATGTGACAGAACACCTGGGGCTGACGAAAAACATTTTCTGTTTACTTTCTCAGTACACCTGAACAGCAAAACTTGGCTAGAAAAAAGCATAGAAATGTTCAAGCTGGATGTAATTTTAATATTGAAGAAGCACTTCAACACTTCCCAAATACCACTGTACTCTCCCAGTAAATTCACCTTTCAACTTTTTTTCTCTTCAAGTCTTTAATAACCTCTTCCCTTTAGACATTCATATGATGACTGCTCAGAACATGCACGGAGAAAATAAATGTGATCTGATGAGAACAGTATCTCATGTTTCCACCATCAGTTCTCTAAATGTGCCTTTGCCTGCATCTATTTACTGTGTTCTCTTTCCTGTTATGAAAGAGAAAGTGTCTCTGCTCCTCAGGCCAGCTCCTTCTTGAGGCCCTGGACCTCATCACCTTTCTCCTCAAGGGCTTTGCTCTTGAAACTGTATCACCCATGCCCGTTTCACCTGCATTGCCAGTTTCTCTCCCGCTACAGGATAAACCCACACACATCTTGATTAGACTCATCTTTAAAAAGCAAAAGCCAAGCTCATCTCTGGACCCCACATCCTTCCCAGCCACTGCTCTGGGAGACTCTTCTTAACAGCCTGTAAAGTAGTCGCTCAGTCATGTCGGACTCTTTGCAACCCCATGGACTGTAGCCTACCAGGCTCCTCTGTCCATGGGATTTCCCAGGCAAGAGTACTGGAGTGGGGTGCCATTGCCTTCTCCAGGGGCTCTTCCTGACCCAGAGATCGAACCTGGGTCTCCAGCATTGCAGGCAGACGCTTTACCATCTGAGCCACCAGGGGAGCCAAAGCTCCCCAAAAGAACTTATTCTTACTCTCTCCACTGTTTTACTTTCCATTCTGTCTTCAGCCCATTCTGATAAAACTTTTTTTTCCTGCTTATTTGTTGGTGCAGTGAAGCAGAAGCAAGATGGTTGCATACCTGATGGGGAGAAAAAAAAAGAGGTTTCAATGGTATTCAAAGTATTTTTTGAATAGATAATGTAGCACCAGACTTCTTTCTAAACTAGATTATGTTGTAAATGTTTTTTTCTAAATTCTTTGGGAGTGTTGATTCTTAAGAACTAGGGCTTATTTTCCTTTCAACTCTATCATGTGCTAGTGAAAGACAGCATAAAGACATTAGAAAGCTGTTTCTGTAAGATATGAATTTCTTTTTTATTCTTGCTGGAAATTTATTGCTGCCCTGAGTATGTACAATTTTCATCAATATCAACATGGTGCTTGAAGTTTCGCTAAAAACCTGTTTATCTTGAGTTTTTACTTTCTTAATTAGAAGTGTTCATTTTGAGTGGCTATCAACCAGAAAAGGTGAATCCAGAACGATTTCTCTTAGGTTCAGGGAAGAAAAGCTGGGGAGAGGCAGAGAAACTCTGCTCTCCTTGCCTTCCAGCATTTTATTGTTAGGTGCTGATCTGAAAATCAAAGTCATGCTAACATTCTGCAGATCCTAACATTCTCATAGGCGGCAAGGAATATCTTCCTTTCTGTTCTGAGTCTTATTCTGCAGGAGTTCAAGAGTATCTTGGTAGTTAGCACTTTCCACAGCAAATCTCTCTTCTATTTCATGATTGTGCAGCTCCAGAGACTTTTCAGTTCTTTCAAGCCTTGCACTTATAAAAATTGAAATATAGTTAATTTACAATGTTGTGTTAATTTCTGCTGTCCAGCAAAATGAGTCAGTTATACACTTGTATATGTATATAGATGTGTGAAAGTGAAAGTGAAGTTGCTCAGTCGTGTCTGACTCTTTGCGACCCCATGGACTGTAGCCTACCAGGCTGCTCCCTCCATGGGATTCTCCAGGCAAGAGTACTAGAGTGGGTTGCCATTTCCTTCTCCAGGGGATCTTCCCAACTCAGGGATCGAACCTGGGTCTTGTGCAATCCAAGCAGACGCTTTAACCTCTGAGCCAACCAGGGAAGCCCTTATAGATGTGTATATATGTATATATGTGTGTATATGTATATATGTACATATGTGTATATATACACACATTGTGTATGTATATATGTGTGTGTGTGTATATGTACATTTTAAACAATGTATAGTGAATGGTGGTACTATTTACATAGAGGTGCATGTATTAATTGGAGAAGGAAATGGCACCCTACTCCAGTACTCTTGCCTGGAAAATCCCATGGATGAGGAGCCTGGTGGGCTACAGTTCATGGGGTCACGAAGAGTCCGACAGGACTGAGCGACTTCACTTTCACTTTTCACTTTCATGCACTGGAGAAGGAAATGGCAACCCACTCCAATGTTCTTACCTGGAGAATCCCAGGGATGGAGGAGCCTGGTGGGCTGCCATCTATGGGGTCGCACAGAATCGGACACGAATGAAGCGACTTAGCAGCAGCAGGCATGTATTAATATCTTTTTTAAATTATGGTTTTTCCTGTTTGGGTTTCCTTGGTAGCTCAGCTGTCTGTATATATGCCCAGAGTAGGATTACTGGGCCATATGGTAATTCTACTTTTAGTTTTCTGGGGAGTCACCATACTGTTTTCCATTGTGGCTGTACCAACTTACATTCCCACCAACAGTGTAGGAGGGTTCCCTTTTCTCCACATATTCTCTAGCATTTGTTGTTTGAAGACAGCTTAATGATGGCCATTCAGACCAGTGTGAGGTAACTCATTTTAGTTTTGAGTTGCATTTCTCTAATAATTAGCTATGTTGAGCACCTTTTCATGTGCCTCTTTGCCAACTGTATTTCTTCTATGGAGAAATGTCTACTTAATTTTTCTGCTCATTTTTCAATTGAGTTGTTTGCTTTTTTGTTGTTGAGCTGTATGAACTCTTTGTATATTTTGGAAATTAAGCCTTACCAGTAGCATCACTTGAAAATATTTTCTCCCATTCTGTAGGTTGTCTTTTCTTTCTTTCTTTTTTTTTTTTTTTGTGTGTGATTTCCTTTGCTGTGCAAAAGCTTGTAAGTTTGATTAGGTCTCATTTGTTTATTTTCGTTTTCAGTTTGCCTTGGAGATTGACCTAAGAAAGCATTGGT
The DNA here is from genome assembly GCF_023699985.2 of Odocoileus virginianus. Classification (NCBI taxonomy): domain Eukaryota; kingdom Metazoa; phylum Chordata; class Mammalia; order Artiodactyla; family Cervidae; genus Odocoileus; species Odocoileus virginianus. The sequence continues at coordinate 11,175,864 of NC_069692.1, read as the reverse complement.
ATAATTTTGTGTCAGAGAATGTTTTGCCTATGATTTCTTTTAGGAGTTTTATGGTGTCAAATCTTATATTTAAGTCTTTAAGCCATTTCAGGTTTATTTTTGTGTATGGTGAGTGTTCATTGATTTACATGTGGGTGTCCAACTTTCCCAACACCACTTGGCAAAAAGACTATCCTTTCCCCATTTTATATTCTTGCCTCTTTCATCAAAAATTAATTGACTGTAGGTGTGTAGGTTTATTTTTGGGCTCGCTAGTCTGTTCCACTGATGTATGTGTCTGTTTTTGTGCCAACACCATACTGTTTTGATTACCATAGCTTTGTAGTATTGTCTGAAGTCTAGGAGGGTTATGCCTCCTTCTCTGCTTCTTTTTCTTCAGAATTGCTTAGACAATTTTTAGTCTCTTACGGTTTCATATAAATATGATTATTTGCTCTAGTTCTGTGAAAAATATTCTTGGAGTGTTGATATGGATTGCATTAAATCTGTAGATTGCTTTGGGTAGAATAAGCCATGCACTTCACAGGTAAGGACCTGAACCTGGCTCGGCTACCCTTTTGGCTCCTGCTGCCCCTGGCTCAGGACATCACTGCTTTAGTTCAATCAGCAGCCTCACAGAGATAGCACACTGGGACTTGTACCATTCCTCAATCTCCCAGAGCTTCTTTCATTCTCTTCACCTCCCAGAGAGAGCTGTGAATTCTGGCTTGGAACCATGCACCCCAGTTTGCCCATGCTACACTAAGGCTGGGCCTGCAGCTCACAGCTTTCATCACTGCACAGTTTTCCCAGAAAATCAACCTCTTCTTCCAAGGAATCTACTTTATGTTCAAGGTCAAAGTACACCAAAGAAATATTGTCAACATCCTGTCTGAAAGTTTCCAGAGTACTCTGAGTTTCCTCCCTCGCAGCTCCTCTCTGAAGCATCTCCTCTTGCAACTTCTTCTGGAGATGCATGACCTCCTTGGCCAGGTTGTCCTGCTGTGCCTAACCTGTCGTTGGTAAACACATCCACCTCTGGCACTGCTCCTGTATCTTCTTTTCCTGGAGGTCCCCAGGCATGACTTCCCTAGCCCTTGAGCTGGGACTGCAGGCTCACAATCTGTTGAGCCGGGACGTGCACCTTGGCGATCTAGGTTAGGTAGTGAAGTTACTCATCCCTGTGGCTCCACCTTCTCCTTGGTGCACGAACCCCATGTAGAGGTCAGGACCAAGGAGGGTGTGGTGTGCATGCGGCTCCAGGGACAAGGCATAGAGGCTGCAGCTGGTACTGAGGCATGGTGTGCTGGCCAGGCTGTAAGTGCAGTAGAACCTGGTCATAGCACTCTGGCTGAAGCCAAATCAGCTCAGGGTGCTGGGGTTGCCAAGCTCCTGAAATAGGATGACAAGGGCCTCAATCTGATCAATTTGTCTTTGGAGGATGGCAGTGCAGACTGGCTTGGGGAAGAAGAAGGCAATGCCCCTGGACAGCAGGATCACTGGTATAGCACTGGAGTGAAGTGAAGTGAAGTGAAGTCCCTCAGTCATGTCCGATTCTTTGCGACCCCGTGGATTGTAGCCTACTAGGCTCCTCTGTCCATGGGATTCTCCAGGTAAGAATACTGGAGTGGGTTGCCATTTCCTTCTCCAGCACTGCAGTAGGGACCCCAAAACCAAAATGGAAGAGCACCAATAAAGCTTTTGTTCTCTCTGCTTCCCTCAAATAGCTCTTATCAAGGTGACTATCTGTGTGTGCTAAATCGTTTCAGTCTTGTCTGACTCTTTGCAACACTATGGACTGTAGCCCGCCAGGCTCCTCTGTCTATGGGATTCTCCAGGCAAGATTACTAGAGAGGGTTGCCATGCCATTCTCCAGGGGATCTTCCCAACCCAGAGATCAAACCCCTATCTCTTACCTCTCCTGCAGTGGAAGCCAGGTTTTTTATCACTAGCACCACCTGGGAAGCCCCATCTATTTTGCTAAAGTCAGCTTTTTTGTGTGTGTGTCCTTAATTTCCTTCACTTCCCAGAAGCACTTTGAAAAGGCTGGCACTGCCTGTTTGATAAAATAGTTACCTCTCCAGGTCTCCGATGTTCTTGGTTCCCCTCACTCACTACCACTGATCAGAAACCTTTCCTGGTTCCTCCACTATCTCTGCTCTAGATGTTGGAAAATGGGTAAGTTCTGTCCTGTACCTTCTCTGCCTATGTAATCTCATTCTTTTCTATACCTTCAAATAACTTCCATATATTCATTCAATTTTTTAAAATCTAAAGTCTAGGTCTCTCCTTTGAGCCTTAGAATCATCTATTGAATTGTCATCCTTCAATCCTTCCTGGGTTTCCAAATTGCTGATTCACCATGCAGGTCATGGGATTTACTGACATCAATAATTGCATCACTCATTTCCTTATAATAAATCTCTCTCTTCCATATTTCCCATTGATTCTATTTCTCTGAAGAATCCTGACTGATACATACCACAAGAAATTTTTGTGAATTCATGTAAAATTTCCATTATATTCCATAGTGTGTTTGTATGTGTGGCTGTTTTAAGAGAAAGCAGTATTTTTTAAAAATTTACCATTAAGATTTTTTTTTTTTAAAACTATACTTCTTGACTAATGAATAGGATTCTTTCTTCACTGGATTTGTTAACTTCAGAAGTTTGGGTTGAACTGGACTGACACTCAGTTTCAACACTGAACATCTTCCACTTGCTTTTTCATCTAGGTGTCATAATTTGTGAGAATTTAGTCTCTCATATAAATATGTATATTCAGATGTCAACTTGCTTTTTCTCTTCTCCATACCATGAAGAGACAATCAGTAAAGCAATGCACAGAAACTAGTACTGCCAATGTGTTGTAGAAGATTTTCCACCTACTTGGATGGAGTGTTGATCCAAAGTATTGGAGCATTGATGAAGTATTGCATGGTTGCGTGACATTGTAGATTGACATGTACTCAGGGAAAGAACAATTTGCTGATGGTCAGTGATAATCTTTACTTTACCCATAATGCAGTGACTTCCTTCTCGTATGAATTAAAATAAATGTCAAACCACTTATTGTCATAATCAACTTTTATCATTCTGTGCTCAGATTCCATTTCATTTAATGTATATTGTAATGTAAGGAGAAAAGTAAAACATTAAAAACTTTACCACATATTTTTTTTTTTGTCTCAATGAAATATGTGCTAAATAAGCCAACCATATAAGTGTTTATTAATTATTGAGGTGAAGGGGAATTTAATCTCCTTTAACCAAAGATCAATTAAGTGCCCAAATTATCAGTTCTCCAAGCTTTTCTCTAACTCTAAGGTAAAAGAACCAGATAATGTAACAGTATATTAGTATATTAAAATGTTTCACACAAACAATGAGTATACCTTTTTAAGCAAGAGGGTTTGTTTTAGACTAAAAGCTGATTCCATCCTCTGGGTCATCAATATTTGTCCTATGCTTTCCTGCTTTGAAAATGATTTTTATGGACACATTAAGCAATCGGAAAACAGATACTAGTTTGAGTATCCTTTTTTATTGAGCTACCTTTAACAAAGACTTTTCTCTTTAGTTGTAAAAACTAATTTAAGATGCCCATGACTGGATTTTAAATGTGGTTGTCAGAGTGATGATTTCTTAAAAGATTTATTCTACTTGTGTGCACCAGGACATCCCACAGAGACTGAGTCAGACCTCCTTTGAGTGTTTGAGTGTCTCCAATGGAGGTTCTGGTCAGCAGTGGACTGCTGCAGGGGCAGAGACACTGGGTGCAGCAGACCTGAGTATGGCATAAGCCTTCTTGGAGGAGGTCACCATTAACCCCACCACTGAGCCTCCAGAACTTTCACAGGACTGGAGAAACAGACTCTTGGAGGGCACAAACAAAACCGGGATCCAGGAGAAAGGAGCAGTGACCCTACAAGAGACTGACTCAGACTTCCCTGTGAGTGTCCAGGAGTCTCCGGCAGAGGCGTGGGTCGGTGGCGGCCTGCAGCAGGGTTGGGAGCACCGAGTGCAGCAGTGTGTGCAAAGGAAGACCTTCTGAAGGAGATTGCCATTGTCTTCACTACCTCCACCATAGCTTGGCCTCAGGTCAAACAACAGTGAGGGAACACAGCCCCGTCCATCAACAGAAAATTGGATTAAAGATTTACTGAGCATGGCTCCACCCATCAGAACAAGACCCAGTTTCCCCCTCAGTCAGTCTCTCCCATCAGGAAGTTTCCATAAACCTCTTAGCCTTATCCATCAGAGGGCAGGCAGAATGAAAACCACAATCACAGAAAACTAATCAAACTGATCACATGGACCACTGCTCTGTTTAACTTAGTGAAACTATGAGCCATGCCATGTAGGGCCATCCAAGAAGGATGTGTCATGGTGGAGAGCTCTGACAAAATGTGGTCCACTAGAGAAGGGAATGGCAAACCACTTCAGTATTTTTGCCTTGAGAACCACATGAACAGTATGAAAAGTCAAAAAGATAGGACTCTGAAAGATGAGCTTCCCAGGTCAGTAGGGGCACAATATACTACTTGAGAAATGTGGAGAAATAACTACAGAAGAATGAAGAGACAGAGCCAAAGCAAAAACAACACCCAGGTGTGCATGTGACTGGTGATGAAAGTAAAGTCTGATGCTGCAAAGAGCAATGTGCATAGGAACCTGGAATGTTAGGCCCATGAATCAAGGCAAATTGGAAGTGCTCAAACAGGAGATGGCAAGAGTGAACATCAGCATTTTAGGAATCAGTAAACTAAAATGGACTGGAATGGGTGAATTTAACTCAGATGACCATTATATCTACTGTGGGCAAGAATCCCTTAGAAGAAATGGAATAGCCTTCATAGTCAACAAAAGAGTCCAAAATGCAGTACTTGGATACAATCTCAAAAATGACAGCATGATCTCTGTTCGTTTCCAAGGCAAACCATTCAATATCACGGTAATCCAAGTCTATGCCCCGACTAGCAATATTGAATAAGCTGAAGTTGAATGGTTCTGTGAAGACCTACAAGACCTTCTAGAACTAACACACACAAAAAAAGATGTCCCTTTCATCATAGGGAACTGGAATGCAAAAGTAGGAAGTCAGATACCTGGAGTAATAGGCAAATTTGGCCTTGGAATACAAGCAAAGCAGGTCAAAGGATAACAGAGTTTTGCCAAGAGAATGCACTGGTCATAGCAAACACCCTCTTCCAACAACACAAGAGAAGACGCTACACATGGACATCACCTGATGACCAACACAGATATCAGATTAATTATATTCTTTGCAGCCAAAGATAGAGAAGCTCCATATAGTCAGCAAAAACAAGACCGGGAGCTGACTGTGTTTCAGATCATGAACTCCTTATTGCCAAATTCAGACTTAAATTGAAGAAAGCAGGAAAAATTATTAGAACATTTAGATATGACCTAAATAAAACCCCTTTTGATTATACAGTGGAAGTGAAAATTAGATTCAAGGGATTAGATCTGATAGAGTGCATGAAGAACTAAGGACAGAGGTTCATGACACTGTACAGGAGGCAGTGATCAAGACCATCCCCAAGAAAAAGCAATTCAAAAAGACGAAATGGTTGTCTGAGGAGGTTTGAGCTACCTTACAAATAGCTGAGAATAGTAGAGAAGCTAAAGGCAAAGGAGAAAAGGAAAGATATACCCATTTGAATTCAGACTTCGAAAGAATAGAAAGGAGAGATAAGAAAGCCTTCCTCCATGATCAGTGAAAAGAAATAGAGGAAAACAATAGAATGGGAAAGTCTAGAGATCTCTTCAAGAAAATTAGAGATACTAAGGGAATATTTCATGTAAAGATGGGCACAATAAAGGACAGAAATGTTATGGACATAACAGAAGCAAAAGATACTTAGAAGAGGTGGCAGCAATACACAGGAGAACTATACAAAAAAGATCTTCACGACCCAGATAACCACAATGGTGTGATCACTCACCTCGAGCCAGACATCCTGAAATTATAAGTCAAGTGAGCCTTAGGAAGCATCACTACGAACAAAGCTAGTGGAGGTGATGGAATTCCAGCAGAACTGTTTCAAATCCTAAAAGATGATGCTGTGAAAATGCTGCATTCAATATGCCTGCAAATTTGGAATACTCAGCAGTGGCCACAGGACTGGAAAAAGTGTCTTCATTCCAATCCCAATGAAAGGCAATGTCAAAGAATGTTCAAACTACCACACAATTATAGTCATCTCACAGGCTTCCCTCATAGCTCAGTTGGTAAAGAATCTGCCTGCAATGCAGGAGACCCTGGTTCTATTCCTGGGTCAGGAAGATCTGCTGGAGAAGGGATAGGCTACCCACTACAGTATTCTTGGGCTTCCCCTGTGGCTCAGCAGGTAAAGAATTTGCCTCCAATGTGGGAGACCTGGGTTCGCTCCGTGGGTTGGGAAGAACCCTGGAGAAGGGAAAGGCTACACACTCCAGTATTCTGGCCTGGAAAATTCCATGGGCTGTATAGTCCATGGGGTCACAAAGAGTTGGACAAGATTGAGTGACTTTCACTTTCACATGCTAGCAAAGTAACACTCAAAGTTTTCCAAGCCAGGTTTCAACAGTATGTGAACCGTGAACTTTCAGATGTTCAAGCTGGATTTAGAAAAGGCAGAGGAAACTGGAGTTCAAATTGCCAACATCTGCTGGATCATCGAGAAAGCAAGGGAGTTCCAGAAAAACATCTACTTTTGCTTTATTGACTATGCCAAAGCCTTTAACTGTGTGGATTACAACAAAGTGCAGAAAATTCTTCAAGAGATGGGAATACGAGATCACCTTATCTGCCTCCTGAGAAATCTGTAAGCAGATCAAGCAGCAGCAGTTAGAACTGGACTTTTAACAACAGATTGGGTCCAAATGGGAAAGGAGTACATCAAGGCTGCATATTGTCACCCTGCTTATTTAACTTCTATGCAGAGTACATCATGTGAAATGCCGGGCTGGATGAAGAAAAAGCTGGAATCAAGATTACTGGCAGAAATATCAATAACCTCAGATATGCAGATAACATGATCCTTATGGCAGAAAGCTAAGAGGAACTAAAGAACCTCTTGATGAAAGTGAAAGAGGAGAGTGAAAAAGTTGACTTGAAACTCAATATTCAAAAAACTAAGATCATGGCATCTGGTCTCATCACTTCATGGCAAATAGATAGGGAAACAACAGAAACAGTGACAGAGTTTATTTTCTTGGGCTCCAAAATCACTGCAGATGGTGACTACAGCCATGAAATTAAAACATGCTATGACCAACCTAGACAGCATATTAAAAAACAGAGACATTGCTTTACTAACAAAGGTCAAGGCTATGATTTTTCCAGTAGTCACTTATGGATGTGAGAGTTGGACTATATGGAAAGTTGAGCACCGAAGAATAGATTCTTTCAAACTGTGGTGTTGGAGAAGACTCTTGAGATTCCTTTAGACTGCAAGGAGATCAACCAGTCTATCCTAAAGGAAATCAGTCCTGAATATTCGCTCGAAGGACTGATGATGTAGCTAAAGTTCCAATACTTTGGCCACCTGATACGAAGAACTGACTCATTGGAAATGACCCTGATGCTGGGAAAGATTGAAGGCGTGAGGAGAAGGGGACGACAGAGGATGCGATGTTTGGTTTGCATCACCAACTCAACTGACATGAGTTTGAGTAAGCTCCCAGAGTTGGTGATGGACAGGGAAGCCTGGTGTGCTGAATGCATAGAGTTGCAAAGAGTTGGACCCAACTGAGTGACTGAGTGACTGAACTAACTGAACTTACTCAACTTTATTTACTTAAGATTAGTTTATATTGTATATAAGCATATATATATATATATATATATATATATATATATATATAATTTTCCTTATTATAGCTGCTTACTAAAGAATCCTTGATTGAGGTAGGGAGTTGATGTCGTATTTACTATCATGTCCCTGGAGAAGGAAATGGCAACCCACCCCAGTATTCTTGCCTGGAGAATCCCATAGACAGAGGAGCCTGACAGACTACAGTCCATGGTGTCGCAAAGAGTCAGACACGACTGAGCAACTTCTGATTCTTTCTTTCTTTTCTTTACTATCATATTCCTTGTCAGGAGTCTCAATAATAACTGATTTCCACAGCACAAAACAAGGGTTTAAAATTTTTTAAAAGTTTTATCTTATATGTATTTTTACTTATTTCAAACTTGAACATCAAGCTTTCTGTTTTTAGCCAACATATATACAAGTTAAACATTTTCACAGTTTAAAATTTATTAAATTGATGTTATCATTTAATTTATTATTATTACATTTTAAAAGTTTATATACATTTAAAATCATCATCCCTCCAAAATGTTATTTCTACAGCAAAGATACATTTATCTGTGTTTTTCTTTTGTATTATCTGGAAACTTGTTTTTGTTGGAAGTGAAAGTATGTTTATTGGTGACAAATTTATAATTGGATCAGGAAATTAAATTGATTTGTAGGAGCCAGTTGTTTTTAGATATTTAAAATAATAAGTTTAGAGCTGCTTCATAAGGTGAAACTTTAGTTTAACAATACAGTGGTATAGACCTTCTATGACTCATGAATAAAGTTGATGGGCTAACAATTGCTGTGTGAGCAAAAGACTTTGGAGTTTTGTAACTTACTATGCTCTCTTCATATTGATGTGACTATAGCTGTAATAAAAACAAGCTTCACTTAACAGAAAACATCAAATATATATTCTTTTATACTACTCTATACATTCTTCTTTTTTAAAATGGATATTCCCTAGAAAATAATTGCTATTTAAAGTAAGACCAACTTGAACATTGCACTCTTCATAAAAGCAAAAAAAAAAAGGAAAGGAAATATATATATTAGCATCAAAAGTGCTCTCAGGAGCACTTGGTTGAGCATCATTTTGTTATTTTAGCTGTACAAATGCCACCAATGGTTTTAATCTTAATCTTAATCTCGAATCTTAATTAATGGCTCTTTGTAAAATCATATCTGAAGCTACCAGGGCAAAATAGTTTAGATGTGCCACTTCAAATCCAACTTTCATTTTACTGCTCGCCTATATTGCATTAACATAGAAATGCTGAGCTCATTTAAGTAATCTAGTTTTGGTAAATGAAACATGGCCACTGTGACATAATCTTCTGGGGCTTTCCAGGTGGCCCTAGTGTTAAAGAACCCACCTGCCAATGCAGAGAGCATAAGAGACTCACGTTCAATCCCTGAGTCGGAAAGACCCCCTGGAAGATGGAATGGCAACCCACTTCAGTATTTTTGCCTGGAGAATCCCATGGACAGAGAAGCCTGGTGGGCTACGGTTCATAACATCACAAAGAGTCGTACAAGCAACTTAGCACACATAATCTTCTAGGCAAAAGCACTATTTCTCTTGGATTTATTATTTGGCCCAATGTGATATGTTTGGGTAACAGTAATTCGAAAGATCAAAATAGAACATTAACATTTCTGTATGGCCTTCCCAGAAATCTTCTGACAAAAGAAATAGAAGGCAACCCTCCCCACTTCTATATCCTGGCAGAGAGCAGAAGAGGATTAATGCCCCTGGTCATGGAGAGAAAAACTGCTATTTTTCAGAGCCCAAAGGAGAAAGCTATATACAGCTTGAAAATCAAGTGATAAAGCTGTACTTAAGGTGAACTTTGAACAAGTTCATTAAGCAGAAATGAAACTGAAGTCTTGATATAAAGCAGGGACTGTCTTGCTACAATTTCAGGGAGGACATAGATGAGGATTAGCCAAATCTTGGAAAATAGTAATACAACTTGGACCAGAAGAGATATTATTCACTTAGCCACATTCTGTAAAAATTTTTTCATCAGATTTGTTGTGAGAAGAAACTTTAAATTTATGTTAGAAGTCTACTATATAACTTTCAGGCAGTTGTTTGGTATATTTACTCTTAAATCATACAGTAAGACTATACTTTCTTGATTTTGTAATTTAGATTTGTCATTTTCAATGATTTCTTTGATCTTATTCATAGCCTTATGGTAAGAGTAAGAAATCTAGAAATCCGGTCTAAGTAAATTCTACCTGTTCAACCTCAGTCAGGTTGTTGGGATACAAATTGGACAAACTCAGATGAGAATTTGTTCTTAAGCAATATTTATTTGCAGATCTCATTTATGTGCACACACACACACAGACATTGGCTTCTAGCCAAGTAGGTTACCATTAAATTCACTCAGGACCATCTTAGTTCATAATATAGATCACATCACTATCATCATCTTTATCATTACTTTAGATTTTGTGACCATATCTAATGCTAAAGACAAATTTGGAGCAGCAAGCATCAAGAGTACTATTAATCACATGAAATTTCCATTTAGATTGTCCAAAACTTCTGGACAACTTTTTGTCTTTTAATAAGCCCTTTTGGGTAATGCCTATGTTAAGCAAAATTCTTAAAACAGTCCAGCTTCTGGGGTGAAAGTGGCCCATGCACATGGACTTCTGGGAGCCTCATTCATGGCAGCATCACTCTGCATACTCTTCTGAGCTGCTTCAGGCTAGCAGCTAGATTTTTGAAAGTGGTGTCTCTGTGAGGAACAGAAAGAAATCTTTGCGGTGGAGGAGAAGTCACATGCAGTGCAGTACACACCATTAAAAATAAATAAACACAATTCTACCATGGGATAAATTCTGCTACCATGGACTAAACATTATAAAAATATTCTTTCTTATAAACTTTGTGTCATGGTTGTTCTAAAGAAAGCAACTTTCCTGCTGTATACTGTTTAGCTTCCAGGAAGGTGAAACCTCTACCATCCTTCTCAAACAAATAAACAGTGAGGTGTTATGTGAGAGTTTGTGGCTAAAGATATCTATCAATTCACAGTAAAATTTGCTTTAATGAAACAAATCATTTAATTTCCAAATGTTTTTGCTTGCTATCTTCTAAGGGCCCTTGTAATGTGCATCTGAGAAAGAAAGGGACAAAACAATTTCAAATTCTGTTTCTCCTATGTGGTAGTTTGGCAGGAGGATACAGAGCAATCTCTGAGGTGTTTGGTAATGGGATTTTTATTTTGTACTCTCAGGTTTTCTAAAGAAAGGATCAAAGGCTGTTTAAGCAAAAAATCATTCTGATTTTCCTCTTGAATATAGAATATTTGTCTTTTGATTTCAGAAGTATAGCACCAAATGGCTCCTATCTAGTAAAGAGAAGAGCAGTGAAACAACATTTAAAACAGTTCCAAAGTTGCATTAACTGTAAGTATAATGCAATTTTTTATATTTGCAATATTAATGATTTTGTAAATGTCTTTGATCCCCATGTTGTTATGAAGTTATGTTGAGATTATTTTTCACATTTAAATTGAATCTTTGCCTGGGTACATAAATTAGAAAGTGAATGAGGGGAAGACTTCAAGTCTTAAGTTACACTTACAGGTGCCTATATTTTTTGAACTAGCTATAATTAATGATGAATTAGAAACAAGGACTGTTGGTGTTTATTTTTACTTTAGAGAAGTTTAGGCTAGTAAAGCTTTTGTAATTCTAAGATGTCCTAGAGTATAACTGAACCAAATTTATGTACTGTATTTGACAGTCATAATCTTCCTATGAGGCTCCCAGGTTACTTGTTAAGCAATAACCCTTTTAGCCTAATCCACCCACCACCCACTGCTGCTCTCCTTGTCCCCACCCGCACTACCATCACCCAAACACTCCTAGAAATTGCTGCTGCAAAATGCAGCTTGCTAGCATCACTAACTAGCACTGGTAGCTATTTCGATAATCAAGTTTAATTTCCTGAAAAAGTATATACTGTAATATTCAGTGAAAGTGAAAGTCACTAAGTCGTATCCGACTCTTTGCAACCCAGAATACTGGAATTCTCCAGGCCAGGGTACTGAAGTGGGTAGCATTTCCCTTCTCCACGGGGTCTTCCCAACCCAGGGATTGAAACCAGGCCTCCCTCATTGCAAGCGGATTCTTTACCAGCTGAGCCACAAGGGAAGCCCAAGAATACTGGAGGGGGGAGCCTATCCCTTCTCCAGCAGATCTTCCTGACCCAGGAATCGAACCAGGGTCTCTGACATTGCAGGTGGAGTCTTTACCAACTGAACTATCAGGGATAGAATGAACATTAAATCTGATTATACTAAAATTCTGCTAAAAAGTTCATCTCTCTCTGGTTGTATACCAAGCATCTACATAAAATTCATTGACATTGATAAGAAAACCAAACTCAGTGGGGATGTGAGAGGAGTGGAGGGTGGAGTTGGCGATCCTAGAAGCCGGAAGTTTGGCTCTATAGAGCAAATCTTCTACCCATGAAATCGTGAGGAAGGAAAAACAAATTTGAGCTAGTTTTTTGTCACACCATATACAAAAGATAGGACTACAGTGTGTGAAAAATGCTTAGTTAAGATTAAAATACTTTAAATTTGTACACTAAGATATTCTGAGAAAAAGAATGAGAGAGAGCACATTCACATAACTTATTACAGTATGTTGCTATGATCATTCTATTTTATTATCATTTATTGTTGTTAATCTCTTACTGTGCCTGAAGTTTAATTTATAAAATTATACTTTATCATAGGTATGTGTGTGTAGGAAAAAAACACAATATATTTAGGGCTTGGTGCTATCCATAGTTTCAGGTATGACTCCCTGGAGGGTTTTTCAAGACCCACTGGGGATCTAGAAACATATATCCCTAGGATAAGGGGAGACTGTTGTATTCCTGATTAGGGGGTTATTCTCTGCTTCATGACCAATGCCCACTTCCAGGGGCTAAGCTCTGTGCATGCATGTCTGCGTGCTAAGTTGCTTCTGTCCTATCCAACCCTTGTGACCCTATGGACTGTAGCCCACCAGCCTCCTCTGTCCATGGATTCTCCAGGCAAAAACACTGGAGTGGGTTGCCATGCCCTCTTCTAGGGGGTCTTCCTGGCCCGGGGATCGCACCTGAGTCTCCTACGTCTCCTGCATTGGCAAGTGTGTTCTTTACCACGTGGGAAACCCAAGCCCTGTTTTAGTTATCTAACAATTATTGACATATTTTCTGGTTATAACAGTTCACCCCAGTTCTAGGAGTCTCTGCTATTTTTCCTTCTTCCTCTGAAAAAGATTTCCGTATGCCTTCATTTTAGGGAGGAAATGGTGACAGGTCAGGAAGAGTGACTCGGGTTCTCTGAGGACTTTGGGCATCAATTTTTACTCCTCCTAGTGATGGTTCTCCCTAGTGCCCCACCCTCGTTCCAGTCTGGGCTCCATTCCCAAGTGCTAAGCCATTCACACTCACTTGAATTTGCATGTTGTACATTAAGCTTCATACACATTTGCTGTCTCTTGTTGACACTTGTGTAGTCATTACAAGAATGAGGTTCCTCAAGTTATTTGTTTAGCAAGTACCCTTTTTAGCTTAACTCCTTTTATGACATTATACAAATTTAGGTAGTTTTGTAAGTGACTACCATGATTCATGGGGCTTCCCTGGTGGCTCCGAGGTACAGAATCTGCCTACAGTGCAGAAGACCCAGGAGACATGGGTTTCATCCTTGGGCTGGGAAGATCCCCTGGAGGAGGGCATGGCAACCCACTCCAGTATTCTTGCCTGGAGAATCCCATGGACAGAGGAGTTTGGTGGGCTACAGTCCATGGGGTCACAGAGAGTTGGACAACTGAAGCGACTCAACATGCAGGAACGCACCACGATTCATCACATAGTGTGCAGCAGTGAGGAGTATTTTCCATTGGACATTCTATATTAACCGTTGTTTGTTTTAGCCATTCCTATCCTAATGCAAATAACAATTAAGAAAATGGTATGGCATAGTCTGGGACAATGTACAAATAAATATCAATGAAACATATTTGTGATGGGTCAAACATTACATTTCACATATCATACCACTGCCACAATAGAGCTACTTGAACTGGTTTGGTTTCTTTCAAGGTCACATATAAAAATTCTTTTTTTGATCTTGTATGATCTCATTTATGTTAAGTTCAAGAATCAGTATTTCTGATATATGATAATGAAAATCAGAAGTTGTTTATGAGGAGTGGAGATTAAGTGCAGGGAAAGAAGGAAACTGAGGTGATGGAAATATTCCACATGTTGATTGGTTCCACAGATGTATACATATGTTCAAACTTATTGAATTGCACACCTAAGATATACATATTCCACTCTGGTTATTTTAGCCCATTAAAATATAATTGTAATATTGATTTGTGAAAGTATCAGCTGAGTACTGATGCTATATCTTTTTAATTGCTTTAGTTAATTTTAAAGACATTAGAAAGTTTTCTTGAACTAACAATTTATTGGATGTAGTATTTTTCACTAATTCCTGATTTTCTTTGATTTATTTAATGTAATTTATTTACTTAAATTATTTTTATTTAACTAATGTAATTGTATGAATAACAATAGATATTCTAAGTATAACACTTTGCTTTTCCAATAGTACTTTTTTCTACCTCTCACTTTTTGGACAAGCAGAGTCATCTTTTGCTGTTTTGGCAGAGCTTTAAATTCACTCCTATTCCTTCAACCTCCCTCACATAGAAAATGTGTCCTGTGAATTAGGCAACCTAGTGCTCAGTGCAATCCCAGGTAAACATTAGATCTTCTGGGTCAGTGACTTGACACTTTTTTCTGGACTTTGATACATATAACTAAGACCTTCCTGCAATTGATTTGGAGAGCTATCTGGGAAAATTATATTTGGAGTCCATTCTTAGAAAACATTATAATATAAGAGAAACATAAAAGACTCTAAGTATAGACAATATTGTTTTACCAACCATCTCACAAAAGACAGAGCAGTTGCTGCCATATGGTTTTGTGATGGCAATAAAAATGATGATAGTGTTGGTGGTAATAATGCTAACTCTGGGCCATTCATTCTGCAGAATTCTTTTAACTATTGTTATTGCATTAATCTTCCTGACAGCTAAGGAAGGTAGGTATCATTATTATTTCAAAGTATAGGAAATTGAATATTAGAGAGGTTAATCAATGTGGCATGTTCTTGCATAGCTCTTCTAGTGAATTCCTTGTAAGAGATCCTCCTGAAAAATGGATCCACATTCATAGAAAGTAAAGTGCAGACATCTAAGTTCTATCCACCCCATCCTGCTGACTAACTCTTACAGCCTTACTATGTGATCAGATGAAAGCTGATAGCAAAGCAACTGCCAAGAAGAAGCTTGGGGTCAGTATTTGCAAAGAGATTCCAGAAAGAGACAAGAAAGTTATTTTTGAAAAAAAAAAAAAATAGAAGTTTCCACATAGACTTTTCTTAGCAGAAGCTGGATGTTTAGCTGTTTGATGTTGAGGGAGAAACCTTGAAGAACCTAGTAGAGTCTCACTTACAGAACCTCATAGTCAAGTTGAAGATGGAAATCTAGTATGAAAACAATAACAACTATCATAATAGAATTTAATTCTGAAATAGTATTATAAAAATCATAGTTTTTCAGGAATGCAGAAGAGGGGAAATCTTTTTTGGATGGACAGTCCACAGAAGGCCCATGGTTATAAAGTTGATTGAGAATAGGGGAAAGTACATGCAGGAGAGTGGAAAGGAAGATATGAGATTTAAATACCTGTTTTCTTAGAAGCTTTATGATTCACAACTGGGTAGCAGTACTAGAAAAAACTTTCCTTTTCCTAAGATATGGGAATGTGATCGTTGCTTTAACTCTGCACAGGGGAATTAGCATGTGTTCGCAATGCTTATTAGAGGTGCATGTATGTGGGGAAAACAAAACGAAACACTGTGTTGACAAGAGCTGTCTGTGAATGTCTGTCTTTGGACTGGCTCCCTCACTCTTGGCCTCAGGTTTCTGGCATATACAACTCAGGTCAAAAAATGTCATGTTCAGGTTTAAAGTAAGCATTTTTAATTGGTTACAAATATATTTCATCAAGTAAAACACTAAAAATTTTACTTTAGAATATTTGAATAGCTTTCTTTCTTTCTTTCTTTTTTACTATGACAATTCTTTTAGAAAGGATCTGTAATATTTTCATATTAAAAATGTTTAGGTTTTCATTTGAAGTGTAATGTGAAACATTTGAAAAACAAGAATTAAAAAAAAACCAATCAAACAGAGTCATGGCTTTCAAGCATGACTCAATGTTGAGATTTTCTTGAATTTCTTTCCATTCTTTTTCACTAATGAAGAGAAATTTGGAGTGGCAAGAGAAGAACACATTTATTTTTGGAATCTATATGTTTGTGTGAATAGAGAAACTTGTGCACAAGGAAAGCATAGAAACTATTAATATTTGAAATCTTTTGAAATTCACCTATGTCTTTGTGCATAAAAATTCGTTTGGAAATATTCATACCAAATTATTAACACTGATTCTCCAAAGAAAGAAGGAGTTTGGAATAGGGAGAAAGGAAATGTGTGTGTACACACACATACACACTCACAGATGCATGCACCTCTCATTGACAGTGGCACATCCTACTTCTGAAGTTAAAATAAGATTATTTAAGCCATCCCAGCACCTGAGACCATGACTATGAATTTCTTTTCTGATCTAATAGTTTAATGTGACAGTAAAATTAATAGTTAAATATCTTATAATCTTTAAACATATTTTGAAATTAATGTCTATCTGAATATCACAACTAAGAACTAGTTGAGGTACATGAAAAATATTCTTTAGTAGAACTGTGCTCATCTTCACATCATTGTCTCAGTGAATTAAAGGATTAGCCTCTATAAACACAGGCAAAGCCATTAATTAAAACAAATTGAGTATAAGATCAGTTGGATTAGTAAGAGTATGCAATTTGGCTAAAAAAATATTAAAGCTTTTTCATATTGTCAAATAGATGTATAACCTTACTAATTAAATTCTTCCAAATAAACATGCCATAAATTATAATTTCATCTTAGATAGAGAGATGATAAGGATGCAATGATTTTTAACCAGGAATGATTTTGGCCCCCAGACGGCAGGGGCAATGTCAGGGGATATTTTTGATTGTCACAACTCAAGGAAGGTGCTACTAACATGATATACAGGACAGCCCCCTACAACAAAGAATTATCTGGTCATGAAGAATTATCTCCTTCTAGCCTCATCTCCAATTTAATTGTATTTTTTTTCTTGATTTGTAAATGATCTTGTACTTCCCTTTTAATTTTAATTTTGTTTTAGTTTGTGGCTATTTTTAAAATTTCAGGCTTTTAAATGTGTAATTTCAGGCTTTTAAATTAGTAATACCCAGGATGTAGGCATATGTATAATAAATTGGAACTCATCTACACTATAGTTTAAGCTGTAAATTGGCGCAACTGTGGAAATGTGTACAGATAGCTTAAGAATATACATGCCTTTGAGTCAGATTTCATCCTTACTTTAATTTTAAAACTTAATTATATTATATAATCTATTGATGACTTTGTATTCTAAGTCCTCTTTCCAGATATATCCATTGACTTGCTCCAGTCTGAACCATCAGTTATTATCAAGGACTGATGTAGTTGTCCTCCTGTGATTTCTTTTGATGGCCTTTCTAGGCTGAATTCATTGCCCTGTGAATCTTTCATCATTCACTTTTTTGGTCGACTCTCTCATCTTGAGGGCATGTATCTTCAAGCACCTTGTTAAACATAATGGTAAATTTTCTGATCTTCCCAAAAGCCTCTACAGTAACTTACTAATTGGCTGGTATCTTTTAAAAAAATCCTCATTAAACATTCCTGCAAGATTTTCACATCTTTAATATTCTGAGGTGCCATGATTTTTTAAAAAAGCTTTTATTTGTGTATTTATTTACTTTTAGAAATGTTTTATTTTTGTAAATGCTTCCAGTTTTTTAAGGTCCTTCTTAGCCTTTTTTCCATATCTTGCTGTTTATGTCATTCCTTTCTTTGAATATAATTTTTTCCTAATTAGAGGAATTTGGTCTCCCAGGATTCTCTTTTGTGCTTTCTATTGTATATTTTTTCAAATTTTTGATGACACTTTATATCTTTTCCTTTCTATAAGAGTAAGATTTTAAAAGCTAATTATAGGTTCCATATATGCTGTTAGACATTTTCATTGGTGGGCTTTGCTTTGATAGGATTGAGAGGTGTGCTGACTTTGTGGAGATTCCTGCATAACTTAATAAAGAGATCTATAGTCTTAGGTTATTTGCTAGAAATAAAATTATAGCGGCTACAGTCTTCATCTAAAGTGTGGGCAATGAGTGTATTTCTCATTTTCCTCCCCTGTTTTGGGAGTTGTCCCTAAAAACAGCCAAGCAGGCATGCTACAGTTGGTTTAAAAAAAAAAAAAAACTCTTGGTACCCAAAGCAATGGCTTCAAGCCTCTTTAGGGGCCAAATTCACTATCATAGTTAAATGAAAGGCTCAAATTTCTGGAGGTGCCATAAGTCTTCTTAGCTACTTAACACGTGAAACACATTCGCAACTGTTTTAACCCTTGGGTTCACTGGACTTGACATTTTCTTTCTATCCAGTTTTCAGAAGAATACTAATATTTAAGAAGATTTTTGAAATGCTGATATAATACAATGAATATTTCTTAAAAGGGACAGAGAAGACAAGCTTGAAAGTAGTGAGGAAATATATTGGATAAAAAGGAAGGGAACATAATATCAATAATTGAATTCATGGGGAAAAATTTTGGTCATGATAAAATAGGAAACTAGAAGATCCATGTGACAGTGGGAGTTTTTCTGGTCTTTGTAAACTTGCTCAGACTTCTCAAGTTTTCCTGACAAGTAGATGTAAACAATAAATAGGCAATGGTTTCCACTGCACATGGCAGTCACTACTAAAGGGCTTGTTTCAGATACTCAGCTAGAGAATCAGGCTGTGTATTTGGGGGCATAAATGACAGGTTACAGGAACAAGTAGTAGGCAAGCAAGCAAAAGGATTAGGCAAAACTTCTTTAGACACAGTTGAGAAAATCAGTTGGTTCAATTTTTAACTAGTTTTGTACAGAATAGCTTTGGTTTTAGAGTGGAAGTGGGAATTTGGGGAGTCAAGGTGGAACTACAACAAAAGTTATAATCACAGAGAACCAGAGCTCTGGTCCTTTGGGTCAGACAGAGCTTCAATCTAGTACCCTGGATAGCTCCCAGGGATGGTAGTATCCCTAAAATCTAAGGTCTTATGGAGGTCTGAGGTTACTGATATTGCTGCATATCAGAAATATCAATAACCACATATATGCAGATGATGGCACCCTTATGGCAGAAAGTGAAGAGGAACTAAAGAGCCTCTTGATGAAAGCAAAAGAGTAGAGTGAAAAAGATGGCTTAAAATTCAACAATCAAAAAACTAAGATCATGGCATCTGCTCCCATCACTTCATGGCAAATAGATAGGGGATAAATGGAAACAGTGACAGACTTTATTTTCTTTATTTTCTGGGGCTCCAAAATCACTGCAGATGGCGACTTCAGCCATGAAATTAAGACACTTGCTCCTTGGAAGGAAAGCTATGACCAACCCAGACAGCATATTAAAAAGCAGAGTCATTACTTTGCTGACAAGGGTCCATCTTGTCAAAGCTGTGGTTTTTCCAGTAGTGAGAGTTGGACTATAGAGAAAGCTGGACACTGAAGAACTGATACTTCTGAACTGTGGTGTTGGAGAAGACTCTTGGAAGTCCCTTGGACTGCAAGGAGATCAAACCAGTCAATTCTAAAGGAAATCAGTCCTGAATATTCATTGGAAGGACTGATGCTGAAGCTCCAAAATTTTGACCACCTGTTGTGAAGAACTGACTCATTGGAAAAGACCCTGATGCTGGGAAAGACCGAAGGCAGGAGGAGAAGAGGACGACAGAGGATGAGATGGTTGAATGGCATCACCGACTCAATGGACTTGAGTTTGAGCAAGCTATGGGAGTTGGTGATGGACAGGGAAGCCTGGTGTGCTGTAGTCCATGGGGTCACAAAGAGTTGGATATGACTGAGCCACTGAACTAAGGTCACTATTGGTCCCTCCTAGTTGAGGAAATTCTCTGCACGTACTCTATTTAGTCTCTAAGGTATAAATGATTATCCCCATTTCACCTATTTTTTTTCTCATCAAATTAGTTTTTCTCATCAAATTTGCAGGGCCAGATCTCCAGAGATGATCTTAACAGAATGTCTTGCCTCCAAAGAATTTAGCAGATTTATTTGGAGAGAGAAAGAATATATTCTCCAAATAACGGGATGGTTTATCTTTTAAGGTTTTCTATTATTTGGGGTTATCACTTTTCATTTTGAAAAATGTACTCAACCTTACTTCAAATTAAGGCTAGATTTATTTTTGGTTCCTCTCTTTGGGAGACATGAAGGTAATATCTAGTGATTGAGAGGGTTTGGAGGAAAAAACCCTTATATGTAATGAAATTAATAATTCAATTTCTAGAAGGTAATTTGGAAATTCATATTTAAAAACCCATTTAAACAAGTAATTACTGTACTCCATATTAAGGAAATGATCATAGAATTATGAAAGGAAATACAGATATGAATATTGACTATAAATTTGTTATGTCAAAAAATTCGAATTCTCCCCAGATTGTTGGTGAAATAATATGGTACATTCAAAAAGGCATTAAATTGGTAATGTAAGTATGTATATATGTACATAGATAAATAAATGATAGATAAACATAGAAAGATATTTACAACACATAGATTTATTCATAATGTATTTTAAAACAGTATTTTGTGTAAAAACCATAAAATGCACATATATATCTACATTATATGTTTATAACTAGGAAAAAATCATAAATGACATTCACCAAAATCTAAACAGTGACTACTTCTATGGTAGGCTCTGCATGTTATTTACTTTATTTACTGTGTGTGATATTTTTCAACATTTTTACAGTAATAACATTAATTTTGAAGTAAATATTTTTTAACAAAGTATTTTATGTAAATTAGTGACTTGTTTTTTTATTAAGCACTTATTGACCATATACTATTTTCTAGGCACTGACTTGGAATCAGCAGTTAAGGGATAAGGTCTGTGGTATCATGAAATTTACCATCTAAAAGAAGACAGGAAAAATATTCAGCAAAGATCACACAGTAAAATGTGTAATAACAAATAATCAAAAGGTCTTTGGTGAATATGTAATAGGAGCAACAAGACCAATGGAAAAGGAGGGAGTCAGGGAAGAAGCTTTAATTTGTAGCATTTTCAAATTTATGTGATTTAAATACTTCCACATTGGCCAGTTAAGCTGCCAATATGTGGTTACTGAACATGAAATTGAGAATAAATGTTCACAATTGAGTCTGGCGAACGCCAATGATTTGGTTCCAACACACCAATGAAAGGCAAATTGAGGACAAGTGCTATAGAGCGTAGGAGTGAGAGGGAGGATCAGGAAAATTTAAAGGAAATGACTTTTAAACTGAATCCTGAAAGATGACTGATGTATCTAGGAGAGAGAACAAAAGTGGAGAGGTGCTGAGAGGAGGAAGAAATTGAGTTGAAGAATGGCCAGAGGTAATAGTCCCTGTGAGAGCTAATGGTGGTCCATACTGGGAAGCTGCCAACAGCTTTTGAGAGACTTCAAGGCATATTCAACTTGAACGGAAAGACTATGTTTCAAAATATACTTGAATCTAAGTTTTCTTCCAGCTTCATTATGTTATGAATACCAACAGTATTATCAAACTCAGGTAATCTAGATGCATGCATTTTGCCTGTATGCTACTTTTGTGTTGTTCGGCTGCTAAGTCATGTCCGACTCTTTGCAACCCCATGAACTGCAGCTCGTCAGCCTTCCCTGTCCTTCACTGTCTTCCAGTGTCTGCTCAAACTCATGTCCATTGAGTCAGTGATGCCATCCAACCATCTCATCCTCTGTCATCCCCTTCTCCTCTTGCCCTCAATCTTTCCCAGCATCAGGCTCTTTTCCAATGAGTTGGCTCTTCACATCAGGTGGCCAAAGGATTGGAGTTTCAGCTTTAGCATCAGTCCTTCCAATGAATATTCAGGACTGATTTCCTTTAGGATTGACTGGTTTGATCTCCTTACTGTCCAAGGAATTCTCAAGAGTCTTCTCCAGCACCACAGTTCAAAAGCATCAATTCTTTGGCTCTCAGCTTTCTTTCTAGTCCAACTCTCACATCTGTACATGACTCCTGGAAAAACCACAGCTTTGACTAAATGGATCTTTGTCGGCAAAGTGATGTCTCTGCCTTTTAATATGCTGTTTAGGTTTGTCATAGCTTTCCTTCCAAAGAGCAAGCATCTTTTAATTTCATGGCTGCTATCACTGTTCACAGTGATTATGAGCCCCCCAAAACAAAATCTGTCCCTGTTTCCACTTTTACCCTATTTGGCATAAATTGATGGGGCTGGATGACATGATTTTAACTTTTTGAATGTTGAGTTTTAAGCCAAATATGCTACTTTAGTTACACTTAAAATATTCCAAATCTAAACATTTCATTAAGATGTTAGAAAGTGAAGTCACTCAGTCGTGTCCGATTCTTTGCGACCCCATGGACTGTAGCCTAACCTGTTCCTCAGTCCATGGGATTTTCCAGGCAAGAATACTGGAGTGGGTTGCCATTTCCTTCTCCAGGGGATCTTCCCGACCCAGGGATCGAACCCGGGTCTCCCGCATTGTAGGCAGACACTTTACTGTCTGAGCTACCAGGGAAGCCCCCTTCATTAAGATGTTACATGGATACAAAGGACAAAATAAAAGGCAGTTATTATCCAAATGTGCTCTCTTTGTGAGCTGCCTAAAAGAACAGTAGTTATAACAAAAGAAAAAGGTTAAGGTTAATTGGTTATTTTTTTGTTCATTTATAGAAAATATGAAAGAGGTCAGTAATATACTAGCAGCAGCAGTAACAACATCAAAAGAGACCAAAATTTAACTCCGAACAGCCTGCCGAGATTTTCTGTCTTCACACTCCCCCACTGCCCTCTCTCTTTGACTTTATCCCTCCCTCGTTCCCTCACTCCTTCTCTCCCTGCATCCCTCTATCCCTTTATCCTCAGACAGATGTCACCCATTACCTTGTTCAAAAATTCAGGTACTCTAGCAGATGAAATGGTAGGGGAAGCCAGAAGTATTTGCTACACTGGTCCTCGCTTGGCGACTAAAAGCAAACAAAACTCCTCGATTGAATGAACAAAAAGAGAGGGGAAATTAGATTTCTTCCAGTTTCTTTCCTAAGAATCGTACTCTCCTCTCAATGTAAAAGACTTTAATTACTTCCTGTTTGAGCAGAAAAGAATGTGACAAAATTGGAAGCCATTTATACTTATCTCCACAACGGATATTGGTATTATGTATGGTATTGGTATTATGCATGTGTTATATGGAGGGAAAAAAAGAATTCAGGTACTGATAATGTAACTTCTTAGATTCTTCGCTGACTTAGAATGTAGTCTAGTTTGGGGGCAGAAGACACAGTTCTTGCAGAACTTACATTTCTCTCCTTCTATATTCCTATAACCTTCTTTCAGTGTGCTGATATCCATATTTGTCCTAGGATGAGCTTCAGGATAGTTTGGGAAGCAGATCTTCCAAGAGATGTGATTCTTTGTTGATGTTCTTACCATATCTATTTCATCAACATTGTTTAGAAAGAGACAGGGAATTCTAGAGACATAGCTATTCATGCTGAGTTTCTTCAACTCTCATTTCCAGAGGCTGAAAAGAGGAGAGCTTTCTTTTGGTAATTATTTTTCTCAGCTCCTAAGCAACTCCAGGCTAACATAAGGGATTTTTAGTGCCATCTTGTTCATGCTGGGAGGGATTGGGGGCAGGAGGAGAAGGGGATGACAAGAGGGTGAGATGGCTGGATGGCATCACCGACTTGATGGGCATGAGTTTGAGTAAACTCCGGGAGTTGGTGATGGACAGGACAGGGAGGCCTGGCGTGCTGCGAATCATGGGGTCGTAAAGAGTCAGACACGAATGAGCAACTGAACTGAACTGAACTGTTTCATTATTAGTGGCTGCATTCAAAAACCAAATTCTCAACTTTTGGAGATGCTTATCTCCAAATATTACAAAAACGCTTGTGTGTGTGCTCAACTGCTCTGTCATGTCCGACTCTGTGTGATCCATTATGAAAGCTTTTTTTTTTTTTGGTGCATCATTTACAACTTTTCTCAGTCTATCTTCTATCGTTACATACTTATTTTCTGCTCTCAGTGGGAGCTACATCCACTTGATATACTGGGGAACAAAAAGGGGTGCTTGTTTCAGGAGTGCACTCCATGTGATGCTCAGGTTAGTAACCTAGGCTAAATTCACTGCATTTTGCTGCATGGTGCGCTGACAGTGATTGTAACATTCCTCTGAGAAGGCATGGCCCCTCTGAAGTCCTATGGCATTGTTTTCTAATGGATAGGATTAAAATTACCTCTGGGCAGCCAGGCCTCTGCCTCCCTTGTGAAGTTTGTTCTCCACCCAAGGGCAACAGGCTGAGGATGAACAATGGGAGCTGAACGCAGTCTGTCTTCCTTTAGCCGTAGCTCTGAGGAGGGTCTGCATCTGCCTGGAGGTAGGTCCTCTGTGAGTCAGTGGGTGGTCTTGCAGGCCAGAAGGTGTCTTGGCCATCTCCCAGCTTGTTGGCAGAGATCCCCAATTAGGAATCTCAAATGAAGACAGATGAAGATACAGAGCCGTTGGTACAGCTGCTTGTTGGAGACTACTTCAGTGAAGAGGTATCCAGGGAGAAGCAATGCTGAGCCTGAATGAACTGGAGAGGAAAGAGCTGAGACACCTTGCAGAGCCTGCTGCTGCTTACTGGAAGTGGCTTATTAGAAATGAGGTGAAGCTTTCAGAGCTTAGACAAGGGTTCTGGATGCTTATGTAGTTTTACAGGGAGTCCGTTTGGAGGCTCACTATTGCCTCTAATGATTCCTCTCTGTTAGTCTCAAAAATCCTCCATGTTGAAACAGGAAGGAGGTGCAGTGAGAACCCTTGGCTGTATCAGCTGCTGCCGATTCAGATACATGATTTTTTTCCTTCTTTAGTGCCACATCCCTTAGCTGAGACGCACCCTTCTCCCAGGGTATCATTGCCTGACAGAAGGAGACGAATGGCACTTCCCACTACTTTTTCATAATGTTCTAGCCACGAACATGAATCTTTGTTAAAACAGCAAATTGGTAAAATTGTCCAGGCTCGGGTTTGATGAGGACCTTGGTTGGTTAACTCAAGTGAAAAAGAAGAGAACGATACTGACTATTCATAATATTATTTTTATCTGGATCAGGTGCTGAATTATTACCCCGTCAAAATATCGACAGAGCCCTTTGGTGGTAGGTGGTAAATCTGAGAAAATTCAGCTAATTTTTTAATGATTTTAATTCCCGTACTATATGGTGGTATACTCGCTAAGTCGTGTCCTACTCTTGCGACCCCATGGACTGTAACCTGCCAGGCTCCTCTGTCCATGGGATTCTCTAGGCAAGAATACTGGAGTGGGCTGCCATTTCCTTCTCTAGGCCCATACTATAACTCAGCTACTTCTTTCTTTTCCTCAACTATTTTGTAGCTGTTGTACTATGATGGCAGCAGAATATAAAATTCACATAAAATGCTGTAGCATGAAATAAGAAAATTATAGGAAGATCCAAAATCAGAATACTGAGACACTAACTAGACTGGAATTGGAAACAGGCCTTGGTTTTATCCTTCATTTTGTGCCAAACTTAAATAGGGTAAACTATGTTATAAACATAAATCATACATGAATGATGAGTACTCAGCTGGTTAAAACCAGAGTTTGTATGATTCAAAGCTATATTGTAAATAAAAGGGATCTTCATGTTATATGCAAGAATATTGTGCTTGCTGGACCCTCATTTGGAGATGTTATAAGATCATAAGACAGGTATCTTACCTCTAGTTTTCTAGTTGCCATTTGATACGTTTGTGTGTAGTGGGGTATGGGGTTGAGGGGAGAATATTATAAAAGAAGGCATGAAAAGTTCAATGTAAGTAATTTTAACTTGAGCTTTCTGGAAGTTGCTGAAAAAGTTCAACTTGAATAAAAATGCAAACCTCTGAAATTTAAGTGTGTTCATTGTTATTGCTTGAGGGTGTCCTTATTATATCTGGCTAAGCTTAAAATAACTATGAGAGGAAAGGAAGCAAGAGTGCACTTTTGATCTTAATATAAGAAGGAAAAAAATAAGTAAAAAAAAAAATCCATGTTCCTAAACTGCCCATAATAGGCAAAATATCATTAGTGTTTTCTGAAAGATAATCTTACTAAGTTATTTGCCTGATTTTTTTCTAATTGATTTTTAGCTGCTATTTCTTAATTTATATTTCACGTGATACCTCCATTTTCACAATAAATTACTCTAGAGCAGATTCCTCAAACCACGAAGATATGAGTGTGGCAACTATTAGTATGGCTATGACATAAGAACAGTTAATTTAGTCATGTCATGATGTCCGTCTAGTCAAGGCTATGGTTTTTCTAGTGGTCATGTATGGATGTGAGAGTTGGACTATAAAGAAAGCTGAGCACTGAAGAATTGATGCTTTTGAACTGTGGTGTTGGAGATGACTCTTGAGAGTCCCTTGGACTGCAAGGGGATCCAACCAGTCAATCCTAAAGGAAATCAGTCCTGAATATTCATTGGAAGGACTGATGCTAAAGCTGAAACTCCAATACTTTGGCCACCTGATGCGACGAGCTGACTCATTGGAAAAGAGCCTGATACTGGGAAAGATTGAGGACAGGAGGAGAAGGGACGACAGAGGATGAGATGGCTGGATGGCATCACCGACTCGATGGACATGAGTTTGAGTAAACTCTGGGAGTTGGTGATGGACAGAGAGACCTGGAGTGCTGTGATTCATGGGGTCGCAAAGAGTCGGACATGACTGAGTGACTGAACTGAACTGAGGTAGCATTTATTACTATCTGATCTTTTGCTAAAAATATATCCTTATGGGCATCTATGATATATGATAATCACTATTAAGTATGGCATATGAATTTATATTTTGACACGTGTGGATTTTAAAAGGAACTTGTCAGTTCTAAAGCATGGAAAATTCTCAAGCCATATGTTTAGGGATGAGCCATTTTCATCTAGCAGAGAATCACAAGTGATTTATTATTCAAAGCTCGATTAAGTAATGCCTTCCTACATTAAATATTAAATATGTTATGAGAGATGTAGAAATAAGTAAGATACTTTATCTACAGTTCACAATACTGTGGGCATGATGAGTGTTATAGTGAAAACTGATGATGGAGGGGATGATAATGAAAAAAAGGAGTAAGAAGGAAAAGATAGAGAAGATATAGCAGGCACTAACTATATGCCAACCACCGAATTAAATTCTTCACTTGCATTATTTCATTTTTTTCCTTCTAATGCTGAGACAAGGAAGGCTCTCTCATCATTTTCTTTTTTACAGGTGAGGAAACTGAGATTTCAAAGAGTAAATATTTTGCTTAGGGTTACAAAATTAGTGATATAATTTCTTAACTTAGATTTAAATTCTTGCTATATAATGCTTCTATCTTTCTCATTATGATATAATGATTAAGAGGACAGAGACCATAGTGTTAGACCCCTAAGGCAGTTATGCCTAATTGCCAACAGATTTGGGTGGTCTAGTTTCTAAGTTCTATCACTGTCTTACCTAATATGTGCTTGTTGTTTCATTACAAAATCTTTCCATGCCCTTTAGATAACATTGATTTTTACAATTTCATTCAGTATACATAAAGCATTGGGGAAAACTGAGTTAAAATTAGAAAAGAAAAAAAATTGATGCATATATTTGGCAGTTGTCCTATTTGCTTCAGTATGATAAGGTAGAAGTTGTTACTTGTGCATTGGCCCTTAACTGAAAGCCTTTATTGAGTTACTGTGCTCTCTAAATTTTCATAAGGGCTGTAGTTTTGGACCCACCATGTGGTAAAATTTATTAAGCAAAAAACATGACTCTTGGTGTTGAAAGCTATATTGGGACAGCCAAGCAGGTCCTTGTACGTCCTAGCCATGCCAATAAATCCAGCCAGAAAATTCTTTTTAATAGTTGCATGAGTAACTGGTATTTTAAGAAGACACCCACACAGAGGGGAGAGGTAGAGGGGGAAAATCAGATTTTCAAGGGCTCAATAGGGGAGTTTGCTTTTTCTGTTAAGCTCCACCTGCAGTCTAAGCAAGAGGGTCGGTGCCGAGTCTGCAATAGCACCGCATGCTTCCTTTATGTATTGTGTGGGATCTGATAAATTTTTCAGGATCCAGTCCAGCTGTGCTCTCATCACATTGATTTAATGGCCCTTAAGAGAAACCATAAAAGTGCTTTCTGGTTAGTGGGGCCCAGCTGTTTCTTGTAGTATTGCATAAGACAGCAAGCTGAGTTAGCTATAGATTAATGATATTAAAAATTCAACTTTTTCCATGTCGTTTTCTTTCCATTAAAAAGAAGACTTAAGCAAATACGTGATTTGTTACATTAGGTTATTGTGCCCAAAGGGAAAGGATCCACAAAGATCATCTGATTTGATCTGAATAAGTTCTTGAGGCCTCCAAATAAACACTGAATCATATTAACATGTCTAGTATATATATGAATACGTGTGTGTGTGACTGTTCCCAAAGGGTGATGTGAAAGCTGATGGCTGGAAGGAGGGCTCTGTTTTCATTACCAGGCAACAGTGAAAAAAGGCAACAACATTATTTGAGGATTATCAGGCTCTCTGATAAGGTTAAGAGCACTGAAAGTCGGTATGAAATGAATAGCCATGTAGATTTACAGTGTCATTCGTGTCATGGGAGACCTTTGGTTTTCTGCAAGCAGAAGGGTGATTGCACTACCAGGCAATTTGCTAAGTATTAAGCCTGGGTATGAAACAGACTATATTGAAAATGTTTCTGTTCAGAAGCAGACATGAGGCTCTTAGAGCTTTTGCACTTTAGGTACTTTCAGGGAATAGAGTACTCAGAAATAAAGTTTTCTCATCTCATCTCTGCTTAAACAGTAAAATTCATGGGGTTGGGAGAGCTAGAAAAATGTTAATTCTAAAGCCATGAGTTTTAGTATTTTACTATAATACGTAAATTCAAGGAGTACAGCACATGTGCATGCTCAGTCGCTTCAGTTGTGTCCAACTCTTTGCAACCCTATGAACTGTAGCCTGCCAGGCTCCTCTGTCCATGGGAGGAGACAAGAATTCTCTAGGCAAGAATACTGAAGTGGGTTGTCACGCCTTCCTCAAGGAGATGTTCCCAACCCAGGGATTGAACCCACATCTCTTATGTTTCCTGCATTGGCAGGTGGGTTCTTTACCACTAGTGCCACCTGGGAAGCCCACGAGTACAGCATAAATTCACCGAAATTAGAAATCAACACAGAAACAAATGGCTGGAGAATTACAACTATTATTTGACTAATTTTTGGTGATCATCTGTGATCGCAGTAAAAGGCCACATGGAAATGATTCATTGTGGTTGTAGGATTATACAACATGAAAAACCCTGCATAGAAATCTGTTGCAATTTTGAAATACCTGTAGTTTAGATGGGAAAATAATTAGCTTTATATTATCAGTGAAAAGAAAAAGATTTTGTTAGGTAAAATACAATATTTTCAGAATGAGCTCTTAAGACAATTTAGAAGCATCCATTTAAATATAGAGCTTGACAAGATGCAAACTATAATATATAGAATGGATAAAACAAAGCCCTACTGTATAGTAAAGGGAACTATATTCCTGTTATAAACCCTAGTGGAAAAGACTTACGAAGAGAAAAAAAGTATATTTGTCTATATATAAAGCAATCTCTTCTCTGTATAGCAGAAACTAACGTAACATTGGAAATCAACTATATTTCAATAAAATACATTAAAATGCAGAGCTTGATATACATTCTTATCTACCTCTTAATGGGAAGCTCCAGTACTTTGGCCACCTGATAAGAGCCAACTCTTTGGAAAAGATCCTGATGCTAGGAAAGATTGAAAGCAGGAGAAGGGCAAGACAAAAGATGAGATGGTTGGATGGTATCACTGATTCAATGGAGATGAGTTTGAGCAAGCTCTCGAGAGATGGTGAAGGACAGAGAAGCCTGATGTGCTGCAGTCCATGGGGTCACAAAGAGTTGGACCCGACTGAGCAGCTGAACAACAATGCCCATAAATGTGAATGTGTTCCCTGTAATAACCCTTTGATAGTTTATTTCAAATCTTTATTAATTTAAAAACATCTCAGTTATGTATTTTAAGAATTCTTCTTAAGAATTCTTCACAGGTATAAATATTAAATATAGTTCTGTGTTTTTTAAAGGTTATTAAGGGATTAAGTTAGTTGTTTTAAAATATGCCTGCTCTACACTGATGGGATGGTGGTGGTGGTGGTTTAGTCGCTAAGTCATGTCTGCCTCTTGCGACCCCATGGACTGTAACCCACCAGGTTCCTCTGTCCATGGGATTCTCTAGGCAAGAATACTTGAGTGGATTGCCATTTCCTTCTCCAGGGGATACTCCTGACCCTGAAATTGAACCTGAGTCTCCTGCATTGCAGGATGGGATATGTAATTAATTAAAGAAAAAAAATTTGGGGCACACCCTGTGGCTTGTGGAGTCTCATTTACCAACCAGGGATCAAACCTGGGCCCCCTGCAGTAGAAGTGCAAAGTCTTAACCACTTGACTACCAGGAAAATCCTAGGGTATATAGTTATAAAGAAATCTATGGACCTGATGGAAAGCAAGTGCCATATTTGTATAAAAAAGCATGATTCAATATCATATATATCTATCAACGTTTTTCCTCTGAGCAGTTGAACAGAAACTTTAGAGTTCTTAACAGACACCTACGCACAGAACTAGAGCAAGAGAGATGCTATTACTAGGGGTGTTTTAAGGTCAGTTTTTCAGTAGCTGCTGTTTTTGATTAAATATCATGTAGACCAGTTCCTCTCTACTGAACAACATTAGCTTGAAAAATCAAAGGCTTGGTGGCCTAAATAGACAACAATAACCAATATCTTAACTGCGCCAGATCCTTCTGTGGGAACTAAGCCATGTCAATATTTGTCATTGTTACAGTTCTAGCCAATACTCTAAAGGCAGAGTCGCATTGCTTGGTCACGATGTGGGAGTGGTGAGAATGTGACATCCCTCTATTTGTTGGATTGCCAACAGAGTCAAGTTTTTCTTTACCACCAGGAGCAGTGTCTCTGTAGTTCCCTGTGGTTTGCATTTGGTCCTAAATTCAGAGCCCAAGATAAGAAAGTTGATGGCAATAACCAGAACGCAAGTTAGAAAGTTTGCCAGGTTGCTGTAATGCAGGCTTCTATTTTACTTCAGAGTGAAAATGTAATATTCCTTGAAAGTCTGTTACAGAAGAGTTTATTATGGTTATCTTATGAATGATGGATTCTGAAAAATAATGTTTGTGTTACATATTTCTGTGGCTATTTCAGAAA
This sequence comes from Odocoileus virginianus, assembly GCF_023699985.2. Taxonomy (NCBI): domain Eukaryota; kingdom Metazoa; phylum Chordata; class Mammalia; order Artiodactyla; family Cervidae; genus Odocoileus; species Odocoileus virginianus. The sequence goes on along the minus strand of NC_069692.1, from coordinate 11,144,457 downwards.
ATGCATTACAAGAGGCAAACAGCCAGCAGCATGGATCATACTTAAGACTAAGCTAAAAGTAAAATTGGTTCAGCACAACTGAGTTTTTGTTTATGTCTTTAGGTCAAAGGTAAAAGGCTGCATAGTGTAGAGCATTCACATTGGGAAAGGATGCCTGGACAGGCACTATTCTGTAAGAGCTTTTTCTTTCTCTCTTTTGCCCACTTTGGGCAATGGGATCATTTTGAAAGTTTTCTAATGAGTTTTGCTTTATGAGCTCATTTTATAAACCTGAAATAATAAGGAAAATCAAAAGAAGGAAGGAAAGTTAAAATCTGATCATACACATGTAATTATTCTTACCATGTTGATGTATCTCCTTCCAATAAAGTTCTTCTGTATATAGGCTTTAAAAAAATATGATCATGATGATATCAGATTGCTACATCATTAATTAGTCTGGTACCAGATTAATTTTTCATTTAGCACCAAGTTACAAGCATTTTTCATTTGTAAAAGAGGTGCTTCCAGATTCTAACATTAATAAATATTAATGGCTCAGAATCTGACATTTTTCAATTAGTAGGAAGTCTTTGAGCAAGTTCCATTCTCCAGGTAGTTCTGGGGTCCAGGAAAAATGCTCATATGTTCTCATATGCATCCTGGTCATCAAATGTCACCTTAATGCTCTATCCACTCTAGGCCACTACCCATTATTGCTTTCTCTTATCACCTTGTACTCAGCATTTCCAGCCTGCATTAATGTTGTGCTGACTGCCACACCTCAAGAATGAATACATGTTAAATTTCCAAAATAAGAATTAGTACCAGGTAATTATCAAGTAATAAAAGTTTGTTAGAATTTGAGGTTTACCAGAAAATGCAATGTAAAATGGAAAGAAAATTTTTAAATATTTAAAAATTTAATACTTAATACTATACTATTTAATACTTAATACTATACTCAGGAAAACAATCCAGAATTTCTTAATTATATGCCTGTTGAGCATCTGGGTTGTTTTCGACTTTTTGCTTTTAAAAATAATTCTCATATTTCTGTGATGTAAAACTTTCATAATTCTATTTTACATATCATCTTTGTGCAGAAAATATTCTTAGCTCTTAAAATCTATCAGGACATTTTGTGGGAATGAAGGCCTAGGGGAAGCATTTCTAGTTTCACTTACTTTAATAGTTAGCAATACTTTATATATTCTATTTCCACTTGAGTCAATTTGATAAATTATATTTTTGTCAGAACTTTACCCTTTTATCCATCTTTAAAACTTTTTAAATTTACTGCCATACAAGGGTGGGATGTTTCAAGAGAACAGCATTGAAACATGTATATTATCTAGGGTGAAACAGATCACCAGCCCAGGTTGGGTACATGAGACAAGTGCTCGGGCCTGGTGCACTGGGAAGACCCAGAGGGATCGAGTGGAGAGGGAGGTGGGAGCGGGGACTGGGATGGGGAATACATGTAAATCTATGGCTAATTCATTTCAATGTATGACAAAAACTACTGTAATGATGTAAAGTAATTAGCCTCCAACTAATAAAAATAAATGGAAAAAAAAATAAATTTACTGCCATAATCTGTAGTATTCTATTACCTGTTTCTCAGCTGTAGCTATTATTTCTTACTTTTTATGTTCAATATTATGTGTGTGTAGCTTTTTAAATTTTTTTTACATTTTAAATCAGTTTTCCCAGAATTTTATTAATTTTGCTATCAAAATTTATGGCTTAATTTTTATATTTTGTTAATTTCTGCTCTTTATTATTTCCTACTACTACTTTAATTGTTTTTTCAATTTTAAACTTCCATATTTGGAAGAATTCATCCTATAGTACAGTGAGGCGGACAAAATTTAAAGTTTTAGCCTTTGTGTTCCTGATAATATATTTAAGTTGCACATTTGAATGAGTTTAACTTTATGTAGAATTCTAAGTTAATATTTACATTTCCTCAGCACTTTAAAAATGTTACTGCACTGTCTCTGGATTCCACTCTGGTCCTAGCACTCTACTCTCGTCTAAGTGTTCCTTTGTGTGGCTTTTCTCTGCACCTGTTTTATGCTTCTTTTCTTCCGATTTTCATTTCTGTTTCTTGTCCTAGCAGTGTTAGCAGCAGCACTGGATGAACTCAGCACCTCAATGGATGCTACTGCTGTCAAGGAGCCTCGGCAGCCCATCTCTAGCGGCAAGAGTAGCAGACAGCAATTATATTATAGATGTGGCAGCCCCAACAGTAGGGATGCGCACTCCCAGATATTTCAGTGTGTGTCCTTAGGAGGATGAGTTGTTGGATTCCTACAATGTGGTTGTATGTTAGTGCATCCAACAGAAACAGCAACACTTAGATAATACTACCTTCCCTTTGGCTCCCCTCGCTTTCAAACATACTGAAAACAATTCTCTATATTATATACTTCTGTTTGAAATACTTAGTTTTACTTATGTTTTCCCAGATACTAATTAATATCCAGATAGGATCATAGTAGATTATATTAATATGGGAAGATTATACATCCCTGTCCCATTGTAATCAGTATTAGTCATGTGACTGGCTTCAACCAGTGAAACGAAAGCAGAACTGACATGTACAGTAGCTTAGTGGAAACTTAAAGAGTTATTACATAGTTTTACATTATTTTATTCTCCCTTTGTGACAATACTAACAGTGCCCCAGAGAAGAAATGCCCATCAGTTTAGATTTCGGAGTGCACACATGAATCTGAAGTACAGTAAATCTATAACAGATATGTAACATGAACAAGAAATATATCTTTGTTGTTATAAGATACTAAATTTTTTCTACTCATTTGTTACTGCAGTGTAATTTAACTTAAGATGACTGATACAGTTTGGGTTTATTTTTATTTATTATGTTTGAGAGTCACTTTATTAATTATTTATTCTGAGGTATTATGTTGAAATTTTGAAAAATTCTGTCACTAGCACTTTGAATATTGCTTTCCTCTACTCTCAAATCTCTCTCTCTAAAACTGAAATTTAAAATTTGTTGACTTTTCATTAATGTGCTAATTTCCATATGTTTGTGAATTTTCTAACTTGCCTCCTATTGTTGATTTTTCTTTTTATTCTATTGTGCTTGGAAAAGATATTTGATATCAATCTTTTAAAATTTCTTAAGACTTCTTTGTGACCTAATATGTGATCTACTCTGGAAAACATTCCATGGGTGCTTGAGAAGAAGTTTTATTCTGTTGGTGGACTGGTCTATGTATGTGTATTAGGTACATTTGACACAGTGTTGTTCAAGTCCTCAGTTTCCTTATTTTCTGTTTATATGTTCTATCTGCTACTGAAAGTGGAGTATTAAAAAATCTCCTACTGTTATTGTATTGCTGTTTGTTTCTCCCTTTAGTTTTGTCAATATTTTCTTTCTATGCTCTGATGTTGGGTGCACATTTATTTATAATTGTTACATCTTTCTGATAAGTCGATCAGTTTATCATTATATAATTTCCTCCTGTGTCTCTAGTCATAGTTTTTTACTTAAAGCATTTTTTAATATATAAATATAGCTGGACCTGTTCTCTATTAGTTACCATTTTAATGGAATACTCTTTTCTACCCTCTCATTTCCAGTCTTTTAGTGTAAAGTGAGTCCCTTATAGACGGTATATGTTGAGGCTTGTCCTTTTGTCCATGCAGCCACTCTATGTTTTATATTTTAGGGGAAGTTTAATCTATTTGTGTTTAAAGTAATTGATAGATGGGTACTGACTTTTGCCAGCTTGTTAATTTTTTTCTCTTTTATGATGCTTTCATTCCCCTTTTCTTATGGTCTTTTTTTCATTGTTTCATTGATTTTTTTTTTTTTTGTAGTGATATGCTTTGATGCCTTTTTTTATGTGTATTTTCTAAAGGTATTTTCATTGCGATTATCATGAGATTTACATAAAACATGTTATAGTTACAGCAGTCTATTTTAAAATACAAAAATTCTGGACTTTTATAGACCCTCATACACATTATATTATTAATACCACCATTTGAATGTTCATGTCATTAACAGATATTTGTAGTTACAGTTATCTAAGTATTTTGGGTTTGATTTCTACACTAAAATTAAGTTGACTTACATACCACCATTACAGGGTTACAGGAATCTTTGTCCATTTACTCATATATGTAGTTTATATTTTCATTGTTTTTCATACTGCTCATTAGTGTCCTTTAATTTCAATGTGGAGAACTAACTTTAGCACTTCTTGTAAGCCAAGTCTAGTGGTTTAGTGGTAATGAGCTCCCTAAGCTTCTGCTTGTCTGGAGAAGTATTTATCTCTCCATTTAAAAAAAAAATTTTTTTTTTATCTCTCCATTTTGATGGACAGTTTTATCAGATACAATATTTTTGGTTGGCAGGTTTTTTCCTTTCTTCTGTCATTCAGCACTTTGAATGTATCATCTCATTTTCTTCTGTAAACTTTCTTTTTTAAAGTCCACTGAAGACCTCATGGGTGTTGTCTTGTATGTGAAGTCACTTTTTCCTTGCTGCTATCAAAATTTTCTCTTTGCCTTTGCCTTTTTAACAATTTGATGATGTGTCCTAATGTCAATTTCTTTTTGAGATTTATGAATCCTTGATGTGTATTTGTAACTCCTTAGATTTGAAAAGTTCTCAGACATTATTTACCTAAGTAATCTTTCTGTCTCATTCTCTCTTTTCCTGTCTCACTCTTCTCCTTGTGATGGTGGTGGTGGTTTAGATGCTAAGTTTTGTCCGACTCTTGCGACCCCCCATGACCCTGACAAGGTCCTCTGTCCAAGGGATTCTCCAGGCAAGAATACTGGAGTGGGTTGCCATTTCTTCTTCTTGTGGAACCATGAGTGGATGGCTTCCTATAAGTTCCACAGGATCTCTTCCCTCTTTTTCATTCTGTTTTCTTTTTGTTCTCTGTCTGAATAAGTTTCAAATGAACTGTCTTTGAAGAAGATGATTTTTTTTTTTCTTCTGCTTAACCTAGCCTACTGTTGAAACTATTGAACTTTTCAACTCAGTTATTGCATTCTTTAGTTCCAGAATGTCTGCTTGGTTCTTTTTCTTTTTCTTTTTTTTGTTTCTTTGTTGATATTCTCATTTTGTTCAGATTATCATTTCCTGATTTCATTTAGTTGTCTACCTATGTTCTTTTGTATCTTACTGAACTTCTTTAAGACAACTATTTTAAATTCTCTGTTAGGTCATTCACAGATTCCCATTTTTCTGGAGTTAGTTACTGGAGATTTGCTTTGTTATGTTTTTCAGTTGCATCATATTTCCCAGATTCTTCATGTTCCTAAAAGCTTTGTGTTGGAGTCTGCACATATAAAGAAAGAACCACCTTTTCCTCATTTTTAAGGGCTGGCTTTAGTAGATATAGACCATCGTAGTCAGCCTAGCAAGAGATTCTAGGAACTTCTCAAAGCTTATCTATGGATGCTCACATTTCAAGCCTCTCTCTCACTCATGAGGGAAATATTCAGAGTTGTGCATCTTCTTGCAATCTCACAGAGGCTTGTTGGCAGGAATAAGCTGTCTTCCTCCGTTTTTTTTTGTTGTTCTTAGCTCCTCCAGATATCTGGACCTTGCCAGTTCCATCAGTGTGTGAAGTAAGACAGAAACCAGTCCTTAGCCAGTTGACTAAAAAGCATAGGATATTGAAAACACACTTCACTCTCTCTTTCCCTCCAGGGCAAAATTGTGGGCCAAATTGATCTCTCTTGGTACTGAACTATACTGACTTGTGAGAGGGGTTGACACAGGTAAAACAGGTAAAATTACTTTTTTATCCATTTCAATTCAGCTGTTCTTAGTTCTGTATTCACCTGGGGAATGGCAAATTCTTAACTGGAATCTGTTTCTCTCATAAGGGTATTTGATCCATATAGTGTTGTTAAATCAGTGTTTCTGTGTGTAGATAGGCTGGGACATCTTATTTAGCCATTTTGTTGATGTCACCTCTCACATTCCTCTTGGTGAGAGACCTTCTAAACCTGTGAATTTGATCTTTATCCAGGCAATTTTTCATGGAATCAGTAATTTTTCATGATAAACATTGATTCAATTACCTAGTTTTACTTAGTTGCTTTATTTTGGTAGAAATTACTCACATGTTAAAACTATAAGCAGTCCCTTAAAATGCTAAATATATGGTTATATCATTTAATTACTAGCATTTAAATGCTGGCTAAGTACATTGTTGGTATTATTGTGGAAGATTAAATGTGAATTATTTATTCTTTAAAGAATGCAATTTTAAGAAATTTCATAAATATCAGACCTGTTCACTAACTGATTTAAATTAGTCATTCTTAAATTTGAAGACTCATAAATGCTGAGAATGTCATTGTATTTCCCCGAAGAATTTATAGACTTCAGTTTGAGAAAGTGAAAGTGTTAGTTGCTTAGCCATGTCCGACTCTTCGAAACTCCATGGACTGTAGCCCACCAGCCTCCTCCATCCATGGAATTCTCCAGGCAAGAATACTGGAGTGGGTTACCATTCCCTTCTCTGGGGATCTTCCCAACCCAGAGATCGAACCCAGGTGTCCTGCATTGCAGGCAGATTCTTTATCATCTGAGCCACCAGGAAAGCCCCTTCATTTCCATTAGAGGCTTCTCAAGATATTTCATAAAATATTATACAGCTGGACGTGGCTAAATTTTCTTATTTTAGCACTTTACGACATTTATTGTTAGGGATAATTATGTTTTTGTTAAACTTAATGGTAATTGTATGCAAATTTTGGAATTTGCCACAGGCTTACTATTTGTGGTAAACTTGTGGGAATAGTTATTTTTCCTTTTTTTTCTTTTTTTTCTGTTTGTGGAAAACTGTCAGTATCAGGAATCACTGTCTGCCTCAAAATTGCAGCTGTGGTTGTCTTCTCAGATTACTAGAAAATTAAAGCAGAGTTTGTAGCAAACTTGAAAATTATTATGCAGCAAAGACTTGTTACTAAGAAATAACAGTTAATGAATAAAGGCAAAAGAAAAAGAGTTTTAAAAAAAAGAGAAAGATCAGGAAACTGTTAAATTAACTAACTAGTCTTATCCTTTAAAAAACAAGTAATAGGTGCTATCTTTGAAGTATCTTTTCATTGTCAGGAAGCATTTAACAAGAGGCTTCCTGTGTGCTGTTTTGGATCTGTCAGGAACCCTCTGGCTCTTATTGATTCCTGAATATTCAGGAATTAAGAGGAGAGGCACGCCTTTCCCAGGGCTGTGGAATCCAGGCATTTCTCATTACAGTGATAAGTAACCTCTTCCTTTTTATGAGCCAAATGGTAAAAGGTGATTGTTTGCAACTCTCTCTCTTTGATAGGGATCATCTTATGTTTTGTAAGTCTGGAATTTTAATCTTTGTCTTTGCTGAGAATAACCACCTTGTAAGACAGTATATATGCCCACGCCATGTTGATTAAAACACCCTTGCTCCATCAGAGCTTTGGTCCCCTTGTCTTTTTTTCTATTCTCTCTCTCTCTCTCTCTCTCTCTCTACTTTTGGCTAGTTCCTTGGAGCGCGGAGGCCCGCTGAGCTCACTTTCTTGCCTGGGCTTCTAAGACCTTCTCGAGAAGGCACACTGCACCTTCACCCACTCGAGAGGGTGCCTGGTGCCTACTTGCAGCAGCGCCGCCCTAAGAACAGGACTTTGTTGGCTTTCCGCGTAAACCAGGGGATATCAGCCTCTTTCTCTCTCTTATTCTCCGGGCCGCCAGGTTCCGGTCCATTAAAGGACCAACATTTCATGGATGGAATTTTTTCAGTCTCTCTGCTTTTTAAAAAGTTAATCTCTTTGTTGATAATGTTTTGTTTCTATGTATAGATAAAATTTGGAGAAAAAATTTAAGCCAAAATATGTCTCTAATAAATCAGTTTATAGTGAATAGAAATTGACAGCTCAAAAAATTGAAATGCAGTCAAAGGTACTATTCTAAGATACTGTAATAGAAGCCATCACTCCAATTAAGTGACCTGATACATAAGAAAAGAAATCAATATAGATGAATAACAGCAAATTTTACAATATTCATTCTCACAACTTTCTCAGATATGAACATGTATGTATTCTTGTCAAGAGCTAGATTTCATTTTGTGAAATTTATCAAAAGTTGGAATGGTACTTGTCTTTCTTTGTATTCTTTTTTATATATGGACAATTAACTACTTCAAAATACTCACTTTAATTCTTATAAAGACTTTAAAAGTAGTGTGAAGATTCTATGACTCATGCAACAAAGCTCTCTAAAATAAAATCAAAGACAAAATAAAGACACATTTAGTATTCTGAGATTATTCACCATTAAGTTTAACTAGTTTTCATTTTATGTTCAAGCTTAGTAGTTAATTTAATTATTTAAAGAAGCTACTTTAAGTATTAGTTATTTAAAAAATAAGCATTTCTCTCTTCACTAGTGTATGCTGAGTCTTCTCAATCTTCGTCTCTCCCCTGACTGTTCTCTCTCAGGATTTGACTTAATTTAAATGAGTCTCTTTCCTACTGTTAATACTTGCAACACAAAAGTTTTCCTCTTCATGTCAAACTGACATATTTTTTCATGAACTAAATTTTCCTAGATCTTTTGGTCACTTAAGATCATTGAAAAGTCATGGAGGGTTTTGAGAAAATAAATGGAAACCTAATTTCTTCCTGGTGAACTGTCAGTTATAATTGGCCTTCATATTTTCATAAGATAAAATGGACAATTTGATTTAGACATAGTCAATTCTTTTTTTTAAATTTTTTATTTTAATTTTTAATTTTTTTTAATTTATTTTTTTCCATTTATTTTTATTAGTTGGAGGCTAATTACTTTACATCATTGCAGTAGTTTTTATCATACATTGAAATGAATTAGCCATGGATTTACATGTATTCCCCATCCCGATCCCCCCTCCCACCTCCCTCTCCACCCGATCCCTCTGGGTCTTCCCAGTGCACCAGGCCCGAGCACTTGTCTCATGTACCCAACCTGGGCTGGTGATCTGTTTCACCCTAGATAATATACATGTTTCAATGCTGTTCTCTTGAAACATCCCACCCTCGCCTTCTCCCAGAGTCCACAAGTCTGTTCTATATGTCTGAGTCTCTTTTTCTGTTTTGCATATAGGGTTATCGTTACCATCTTTCTAAACGATAACCCTATATGCAAGACATAGTCAATTCTTAAAAGAATGTTTGAGTTGGTTGTAAACAAAAATAATCAAGTTTCTAAACATATAAAATGCACACAGTTTCTAAAATTCAGCAAATGATTTTCCAAGAAATCATGAAAAATGGCTCTTCTTATAAATCCTGCATATGATAAATGTTCAAAGGTATATTAATTTTGCTAACACTGGGCTATTATGGGAGTGACAAAATAAATTTAAGAAAAAACCTTCTCTGGGTAAAATTTGACACCCCAAATTTGGTTGTATATTGCTTATTTAAATAATAATTATATAAATTAATTTATTGCATATAGATCTTTTAGGATAAATAATAATTTACACTTGCATAATATAAAATGTACAAAATAATCTAGCTGTTTTTTCTTACCTAAAAATGTTGGTATACTATGGAATAAATAAATAACAGAATTTGAGGAGTCTCCTAGAACACTGACCTACACTTCAACATCCTAAATTTGCTCCCTAATTCCTTAATTTTAAGGTTATGATTTCTTTTAAAACATTAATAAAAACTTACATGATAAGAAATTTTAATCTGTGATAATTTTAATGTCTATTATTTCTTTGATTTTTAAAAGTGTGAAAATAATAGTAGTGTAATAATGTGGCAGGTCATGATATTATTTAATTTAAAATTTGTGAGGGTTGCATTGGAAAAGAAATATAGACTTTATCTGAGGTAGATTCTCTCAAATGTACTGTAAATGCTGAAAAGACACTATGGAGAAATACTTCACTTGGACTTAGAAGTGGTAAATGCCTTGCAAAAATGCCTGTCAGCAAATTGAAGCTATTTTTTCATGGCTGGTAGAATGGACTGAGAGGATATTCTCTATTTTAATATTGAATGTAGGAAAGTAGTTCACTAACGTATGATTAAGAGATTTAAAATGGGTCACAGCATGATTCCTTGCCTTGCCTCAGTATGTAAATAATATTAATAAACAACTGTTTTAATTGTACAGAAAGGATAATACTCACGGTGTTATCCTAGAGGACTGAATATAAAAATTTGATTTGGTTCAGAAGAAAATTGTGGTGCCGTTGACACTAAGCTAAGGGTGAGCTGAAGTGTTGATCCAGCAGATGTCAGAGATTTGGGGTTCCATTGTGGTAGACTGTGGGCTTCCCTGATGGGCTCTGTGGTAAAGAATCTGCCTGCAATGCCGGAGACTGGGGCTCCATCCTTGGGTCCGGATGAGCCCCTGGAGGAGGGCATGGCCACCCACTCCAGTGCTCTTGCTAGAGAATCCTTGAGCACAGAGGAGCCTGGAGAGCTGCAGTCCATGGTGTCGCAGAGTTGGACACGGCTGAAGTGACAGAGCAGCCCCGGCAGCAGTGGTAGACTGCACGTTAGTATGTTCAAGTGGAAAGTGAAACCCCGCAATTAGCGCTGCCTTGATGGTTTAATTGATGAAACTGGGAAATTTTAAATGTTGAAAAAAAGTAGAGAAATAGGGAAGAGAGAGAAAAGAAAACATTAAAGAAGTTGAGAGTATGTGAGAGAAAGGAAAACATGAAAGAAACTGAGAGTATGTGAGAGAGAGTTATAGATTTGATGCAACGGCCTTTCTTCTAGTAAAATTTCTGTCCGACTTAAGGCATTGATTATGAAAAAAGAAAGAAAACCTTTGGGTTGAGGTATATAATTTGTCTGCTGATAATTTACCATTTTGATCTACAAATATAACATTTTCACATGTTTCAGCATAATATGAAATATCTAACTTGGTCTGACTTTTAATGAGTGTTCAGTAGCAGTCTCTGGCTTATTTTTTCTCATATAATGCAATATAGAGGTTGGCGTACAGTTGCCTGTAGTAGTCTTTTATGATCCATTGTATTTCTCTGGTGTCAGTTGTAAGTTCATCCTTTTTCATTTCTGATTTTGTTGATTTAAGTCCTCTTTCATTTTTCTTAATGAGTCTGGCTAAAAGTTTATCAATATAGTTATTTTTGTCTCTCTCATATTAGCATTCTACAATCCTGTAGAGATTCTAGGGTTTCAGAGTCCTGTTGGAAAAAGAATGGAAAGCAAACTTTCTGAAGACAAGAACAAGAGAGTAAAAGAATCTGTGTTCAACAAATTTTTGTTGAACCTTTACAAATGGCAAAAGGAAACAGAATAAAAAAAAAAAAGAAACAGAATAGACATTCTTAGGGAATGTGGCCAAAAGTGGCCATTAAGTAGGATGAAATGTCTTCAAAACCCCAGGTCTGTCTTTAAATATCACATGATGGTCACAGTCTACAATATGTCCAATAGTTTTTTCTGTTGTTCTTCTGCCGTCAGAGAGTAGATTTGAAATGTTCTCAACCCTCCCATCCCAAACACAGACAAGCGTCAACTATGTGAGGTGATGGATGTGTTCATTAACTTGACTTTGGTAATTATTCCACTATATATCTATATGTACATATGTATATGTATATGGAAATGGGATAGAAAGCATGCATTCATGCTTAGTTGCTCAGTCATATCCGACTGTGACCCTTGGGACTGTAGCCCACCAGGCTCCTTTGTCCATGAAATTCTCCAGGCAAGAATACTGGAGTTTCCTTCTCCAGGGGATCTTCTTGACCCAGGGATTGAACCTGTGTCTCATGTGTCTCCTGCACTGCAGGTGGATTATGATCGTGTGGTATACTTTAGATATATACAATTATACTTATCAATTATTCCTCAATAAATTTGAGGGAAAAAATAGAACAATGTACAGTGTGGGTTTTTCCTCAAGAATATGTGGTCTATCAAAGAATTCTGGGTTTACAAACTGCATTAAATCGTGAAACAGGGTTAAGAGGATGTAACTCTTGATTTTGAGGACTGAAGACGGGCTTTGCATTTATTCCTAGAGACCAAACAGTCAATTAGCTATTGCCACAGATCCCTATAAATAATCTTTCTGATTACTCATCTAGCTATGCAGATTATTATGATAACCCCACATTTACCTTATCTTTAGTGCTTACAAGCTGCTTCTTGGTATTTGCCACTCTTGAATCCCCTCACCTCAATTAAAACCTACTTAAATTTCATCTGGAACAGTTTATTCTCAGCCTTTATCCATAAAGGGTAGCAAATAAAATGCTTGTAGTAATGACTGGGCTTCCCTCACTATGGATTTTGCAGTGCCTTGGTAATGACATAATTCCCTGGGAATGAGAGTAAAATTTTAAAATGCTTTAAACAGGTATGATGATAAACTACTAGTTAATACATAAATCCATATAACTATCTTCTTTATAATTATCCAGGACTTGTCTCAATGCCAAAACTATATTCTTTTTTTTAAAAAAACTATATTCTTATGCATATACATATGTTTATATGTAAGCTTCTATTAGAAAGTCTTAGAAAGACATGCCTATATTCATATAGATTGTACACTGTTTAAGAGTAGGTGTCATGTTTTCTCCTTTGATGGTCATATTTCCGATTTCAATAGTAGCAAAATGAAAATGACACAAATAGGTGAAATTTGAATACAGCATGATGCTCAAAAGCTTGTTTTTTATCAGATAGATTTTTATTTATTTTGGAATCTTTGACCTGCAGCCTATTAAACAGGGCTCCTTGGATCCGTTGGTTGGGAAGATCTCCTGGAGAAGCAAATGGCAACCCACTCCAGTATTCTTGGCTGAGAAATTACATAGACAGAGGAACCGGGTGGGCTACAGTCCATGGGATCGCAAGAGAGTGGGACACGTCTTAGTGACTAAACAGCAACAGCTGGTTACCAATCCTTTTGGATTTGCTTGAGTAGCCTGAAGTTGCCAATAACTCTAGAGTACTTTTCTCATCCTTTCATTCCTTACTTGTATGCATATGATTCCTTACTTTTGATGCATATGATGCATATGTATGCATTTGATGCATTACATGTATTCATATTTTATATGTCTGCAGTACAGAATACAAACTGATTACAAAAATTGGAGTTGAAAGGAATATAGACAGTTAGTGGAGAATTATACTACAGCCTAAGCACTAACAGTGGCAATAAATAATAGCTATGGAAGATTTTGTCAAACCTAGCGTGTTAAGGAGAAGGAAGGAAAAGAGAGAGAGAGAGAGAAACTGCATCAGAAAGCAAGAAAAACAAATGGAAGAGTAGGATAAAAATGAAAATAAAGATTTAATAATAAGGGAAGACAAGGCACTTGGCTTCCAAATCAGTTGTCCATTCCTGTGCACATCAGAAGGTTGTTCTGAGGGAAAATTAGGCTGAGACTTAGGTATTAAAATATGCGCCCGACTATAATTTCCTAATTGTCTTTGTCATCTCCTCAATCCCTGTGTGCATTTAGCTCCCTCTGTTGGATTGGTATTGTTTACACACAAGTGATACTTGCTTTTTGAAGATGCAGCCAAACAAAATTCCATTCCAATATTTTACACTCAAAAGATGAGGAAAATGATCTCTTCTTAGTGTTTCTACATTTGTATAAAGCCTCTAAGCACCAACCAAGATGAATTGTTTGCACAACTCACGACTTTTTCTCCAGGTCTTTATTCTAGTAAAGAAATCTAAGTATTTTGTATCTTTACCACACTGACTCTCTCACATCAACTATTCGAAATTGCAACCACATTAAGGGAGAACTTTGGAAATTTTCCTATTACAGGGCAATCACAATAATTTTCGGTAACCACTAGACCTCTTGTGATTCCATGACTTTAATGTAATAACAAATTCTTCATTCCCAAATGGGTGAAAGGTACAAATTTTTATAATAGCTTAAGTCATGTTTGGAGATAAAACATGAGGACTAGGAACTCCTAGTTTTGGAAGATTTTGGAGCAGTTATAACAAAGGATATAAAAATGTTTCACCTATGAATGCTTCATAACATGCAGTGTGTGATGCTATGCCTTGTTTCTTACTTTGCGGAGTCTCTTTCAATCAGTTTTTTCTTTAGTTTACTAATTTTAGGGAATAAAAGAACTTATAATTTCATTTTAATGAGATTCACAAACTTTACCCACTTTTTGTTTCTCCTACACAGCACAATTGATTTCTTAAACTACTAGAGTGTGGGTTAGAGATTGCAACTGACTGGGTCATAAGATTTCTGGCATGCCCAGAGTTTATATGCATGCTGGACTTTTCTGTTCCCTTGAATAGAATAAATAGATGGATGAACCCTGCTATTTCACCCAAGGCCTCAGTGTTCATCTTGTTGAGAATGACAATGGCCTACGATATATTGACTTTTCTATGAGTCTGATGACAAGATCACTTAGTTTCAATTTTCCTGTATTCCCTAGAATCTAGGGGTGTGTGTGTGTGTGTGTGTGTGTGTGTGTGCGCGCACGTGTGTGTGTAGAAGTCAAGGGACTGGTGAGGGGATGAGACAGAGAAGGAAAATTTATATGAAATTTTGAACTTTATGTTAATTATAAAATATTTCCCTTCATAGCATTATTTTCTACCATACTCTAACATATTAAAAGTGGAAGTCATTGCCTTTATGTTACTCAAGTATCATATGACATAAGAAAAAATGTCTCTTAATCTGCATTTGGTAAATGAGATAATGTCAAAAATCAAGAAGACATCCTGGAATCCAAATGGAAGGAAGTTGAGTTAAGCCAAAAATTATTCCATAATGAAGGACTGTTGTGTTGTTTAAGAACCAAGAATGCTAATCTCTTGACTTTTTTCTTTCTGGGGCCGTATGACTCTCTTTGTGGGCATCTATTTCATGTCTCTCTGTTTATAGATCTGGCTTTATTGCATTCACGTGATCCTTTATAGATGCCCAGAAATATGCTCGATAACCTTCTATGACTGGCACCTACCAGTAACTTAATGTGGTTTCTGTGTACTACATTTTCATTCTCAAGGGAAAGAATATGATTATCTCAGCTTGTGTCATGTACACACTTCAGATTTAATCAAGAAACTGGGCTGTCAGCCTAGGATAGGGATGTTTCAATATCTACTTCATGAAAGGTTGTATCAGACTCTCTAACAAGAGGTGTAGAAAAGAAAGCAATGAGAGAGTTAACATTAACATCTACTTTAATATGCACACGATGCTTTTTAAAAACCTTTTAATTTATTTTACTCACTTTTGGCTGTGCTGGGTCTTTGCTGCTACATGGGCTTTCTCTAGTTGTGGGGAGCAGGGGCTATCCTCTAGTTGTGGTGCATGGGCTTCTCATTGCAGTGGCTTCTATTGTTGTGGAGCACAGGCTCTAGGGCTTGCAGGCTTCAGCAGCTGTGCACATGGGCTTAGTCATTGTGGCCCCTGGGTTCTAGAGCTCAGGCTCAATAGTTGTGGCTGTTGGGCTTAGTTGCTCCACAGCATGCGGGGTCTTCCTGGATCAGGGGTCAAACCCATATCATGGCATTGCCACTAAGCCATCAGGGAAGCCTTGCTAACGATTCTTTGAAAACAAAACTAAACAAAACAATTCTTTTAAAAAAAGCCTAATCCTACCACTAAAAGTTAAATTGAAAATCGAAGTGTTTTTTCAATAAAACCAATATAAATTCACTCAAGCAGATACTAGGGAATATATCAATGTAGTAAAACTAACCTACCAGTTTATTTTTTTTCCAGGGTATCTCTAAAATTTCCAAAATATGAGAGTTGTTGACAACAGCTTTCTTTCCTATAATATAGTCAATTTCCTATTAGTGAAATTCTGACATTATTCCACTCTTAGCTGAACAGCAGTATACAATAGAAAGTTAGGGTGTACCAAAGACAACGTGAAAGTTGAAATATACTTTGAGTTCTCTTGACACCATTTGTACAGACAAATGGAATTACTGGAGGATTTGTACAATTTTGCAGTCTGTATTAGGTTTCAGAACTTGCATACATACAAATATTCATTCAGTTGCATACAGAAAATTTAGAGCCAACAATAACTTTGGTATTTATTAAAAGCAGGTCACCATTTTAACAGTGAAATGTTTTGTGCTAAAAGCAGAAATAGTTCGCTTTGCTAGATTTGTTAAGGCTCAAAGAATACAGAATTGGTTTTTGGCAAGGATAATTTATAGCACTCAAAATATTCCTAAAGCCAAACACTGTTATGTTTTTTAAAAAGACAAGGATACCTATCAGATAGCACTGTTCATATAAAGGAAGTATCTGTTAAGGTTGAAATGAATAGGAACTATTTTGTGTTATTGCAATCAAATTCTACCTTAGAGACAATTATTATTATTAATAGTGTCCATTAACCAGTAGGCATGTTAAAATACTGACCTTTTCTGTACTTTTATCTACTGATTATTTCTGCTAAATTTAATTTCTAACATTTTTCACTATCTAACTAATTATCTTAATATTCTACTTTCCACAACTCTGTTAAAGGAAGGGAGAAAGGATGAACTAGTTAATAATCATTGTGCATATTAAAATAAGCCACCTGCTTTGCATAAGTAAGCATATTTAATCTTTACAACAACACACTGTAGATGACAGTATAACATTGAACAACACAGATTTGAACTGACTAGGTCCACTTATATGTGGGTTTATTTTCATGAAATACATATTACAGTACTACCTAAGCCACAGTTGGTTGAATCTGCAAATGCAGAACCTTGGGTACAGAGGATAGGCTATAAAGTCCTCCTGGGATTTTCCACCTCTCGGAGGGTCAGTGCCCCATCCTCTGGACTCTTTAAGGATCAACTGTATTATATTATTTAAGAAGAAAAATATTGAGTATCAGAAAGATTAGCTAATTTATTTAAAATAAATAAATAAGATTATTTATTATAAATAAATAATAAATAAATAGATAAGATCTGTATATCTAAAAAAAAATCCCTATATGCTGTGTTAAAGATTTCTCATTTCTTATTATATTGAGTTGAATATGCTCAGCCTGGGTTTCACAATCACCCATCATCTGGTGTCTTCTTAGTTAATCAGCCTTCCTTTATACTACTCTCCAACACGTAGCTTCTTTTTCAGTTATCAGTCTGCTTCCACCTCCAGGCCTTAGACTCAATCCCTCTTGTATATCAAATCAAAACTTAAATACTCTATGACAACCTCTACCCTTATGATAGGTAACATTCCCTACTCTTTGTTTCTGCTTTTTTGTCTGCCTGCTGTTTTCCCATGTCTCTCTCTCTCTCTCTCTTTTTTTTTTTTTTGCTGTGGTCTAACAAACATCTCTTCAGACTTTTCAACCTGTCTTCTTTTCTTCCATAGCATCTCCTCTGGCATGTACATGTTACTCTGTCTCCCACTACCTGAGAAGAAAATGGGCTGCTTCTCTTCCAGACTGTTTATATACTACACAATTAGTGACCACGTGGCCATACTATCATGTACAAGTCTGGGTGGAGAAATGTATGTAATATAATAGGATTGATTTAGCACCTGCTCTTATGAATGTTTTAATTCTCTGAAGAAACAAATTTTACATGAAAGCAGATTTTTATCTCAATGTGAAAATATAAGGAGAACTTCTTTGTTTTCTTTGTTATACACACACACACACACATGCAACTGTGCTACTCTCTATCATAATGGATAGCAGAAAGCAAAGAAGGAGAAGAGAGATTTTGTACTTGGTAAAGTACACATCCTTCAATAACCTATTTCTGCCCCTCTACTTCTGGTATTGTTATCTATTTTCTTGCTGTATGTGACTGACATTAATTCAAAGTTCTGAAAATAATATAGTCAATTAAGTCAAATTGGGAAATATCTTGCGTGGTAACTTGAGGAAATTAATGACTTTTAACCTTCATGTCAGAAATAGTGATCCTCCAAAAAGATCAGAGCCTAGGATCTCATGATTCGGCTGCCAGATTTAAGAATCGTCAACTGCTTTGTGGTTTCAGACACCATTTTTCCCCCAGTGAATTACTGCTTACATGGAGCAATGTAATTCATGTTTTCCTATATTTAGCTGCATTCCAAAGAATTTCATAAGCATTTCCCTGAGCTCATTTTCCCATCCTCAGTCTGAGGGCATGCAGCAAGAGGGGAATTTTGATGAATGTACTAATATTTTGTATCTTGGAATGTAGATCAGGGGTATTTTCATAGAGAGGTGAAAAGGGATTGGGACTGGTGGGAACAAAAGTGATTTCTTGTGGGAATCCTCAGTATAGCTGATCATGTGTTTGTACTGAATTTGTGATTTGTGCACATCGAGAGAGGCTTCTATACTGACATGCCTCTCCCCTTTGATCTTTTCTTTTACCTGAATCTATGAATGTAAATATATCATATTTTACCTTTCTATTAATGCTGTTGTTATTGTTCAGTTGCTAAGTCATGTCCAACTCTGGGTGACCCCGTGGACTGCAGTGTACTAGGCTCCTCTGTCATCCACTGTCTCCAAGGGTTTGCTCAAATTCATGTCCATTGAGTCAGTGATGCTATCTAATCATCTCATCCTCTGTTGCCCTCTTCTCCTCCTGCCCTCAATCTTTCCCAGCATCATGGTCTTTTCCAATGAGTTGGATCTTCGCATCAGGTGGCCAAAATATTGGAGCTTCAGCTTCAGCACAGTCCTCCCAATGAATATTCAGGGTTGATTTCCTTTAGGATTGACTGGTTTGACCTCCATACAGTCCAGGGGAATCTCAAGAGTCTTCTCTAGGACCACAGTTTGAAAATATCAATTCTTCAGTGCTCGGTCTTCTTTATGGTGCAACTCTCATGTCTGTACATGACTACTGGAAAAACCATAGCTTTGAGTACACAGATTTTTGTCACCAAATTGATGTTTCTACTTTTTAATATGCTCTGTGAGTTTGTCAGAGCATTCCTTCCAAGGAGCAAGAGTCTTTTAATTTCATGGCTGCAGTTGCTATTCTCAGTGAGAGGCTGTTTCCCCAACTTGCCTGCAAATTGTGAAAGAAGACAGAAGCCACTAAAAAACAAAAAGGGAACAGAGGAAGAATCAGTTGTTGTAATTTAATAATTAATCTCATTTCCCTCCACAACTAGGACAGAAAATATTCACTAGTTATGTGACCCCCAAACCATCAAACCTGGGATCCACAGTTTCAAAAAAAGAATGAGTTAGCTTTCCTAGGCTCTGACTTCTGTCTTTTTGAGAGTGCACATAAACGTTAGTCATCCTTCCTAGCAGGTCTAGGCAGAGAGACGGGCAGTATAGCTCCTCAGTCTCAGATCAGTGAAGGTACTTGAAAACTGGTGCCTCAATATCTTTTGCAAGAAATTCTTAGCTCTTGTAGTTGTACATATCCAGTTTTTATTTTTTTCTTTCTCTCTTTAGGTTTTTGTTACACTACATTTGCAATTCAAAATTAACCCCTAATGCTCCAAAGGAAATCATCTCATCAAAATCAGGCTTAAAGTAGATTTAGTCAACTCCAAGTGGAAATTTCATCCCCAAATTCAATATTTTATAACCTGTGATTGGTATGAACTTGTAGTTCCAATATTATTTAGATGTAGGAAATTTGAGACTACTATTCTACTATTTATCTTTTCCAGTAGAATTTTTTGATAGATTCCAAGGATTTTATGATATTTATATAATTTCTATTTTACTCAAATAATCACCTTTTAATTGAATTAAAGACCATTGAATGAGGCTATATTTTATCTTCTTTAAACTCTCCTTCTATAAATTAATACTCATTTAAGAATTTCATTTTGGCAGCAGAAGACATTAATACATTTTTGTTGAATGAATAAACAATGAACTAGTTCTGAGTATGAACAGTCCAATAATAAGCAAACTTTTTTTACCCTTTAAAAAAAGTTCTGTTTATAATTTTTTATCAATAAATAAATTTCCTCATATATGACTCATATTTCATGAGTAACTTACTCAGGCACATACTAAATATTTTGGTAACATAAGACTATATTAGACTCAGCCCTTGTCATTCATCAACTTTCAGTCTAGTTGTAAGTTCCTGGGAAATACTTCAGTTTTGACACTACAGAAATCTCATGCCAGAATTTTTTTTTTTTTTTGCTAGTACCAATTAAAGATATTTTCCCTCAAGTTCCATGAGGCCAAAGTATACAACGTCTGCAAAATCACCTGACTCCAGAAATGAGATCTTGTGTAAGCATCACAAAGAAAGCCCAAAGTTACCAACCAAAGCATTTTAAAAAGTCAAACATCCTTCCCTAGTGGCCCTGGTAGATATACAAAAATCGGAGGATGAAAAAGTGGCATTCTTCACCTGTCTCCACATATTTCCTTGTCAGAGCTGCTTCACCTTAGCTTTCCTGGCAACCAATGTGCTTGGACTAGAAAAGCAGAAATGATGTCAAAAGTCTTTTCGAAGTCCAAGAAGCTTTTGCTTTCTTTGTGCAGAGCTTCAGTATAGCTGAAGATACATGGATTTCCATTTTCTAAAAAAAAAAAAAAAAAAAAAGATTGCTTCTGATGCTAACTAGTAAGAAGTTACTGACAGTGTCAGAAACCTGGAACTTACTGGATCAATGAGGAGGGACTTCTGGCCTCTCAGGCAGATGAGGATCAGAAGAAGCTGAGCCGTGGAAGCCCACCAAAACCACGAAGAAGTAACGCTGCCACTCTGCTTCTATCCCTGCTACAGAAGACATGTGAAACATTTTTTATACAGTTCTCAACTTGTGGTAAGGAATTAAGCCCAAACATTTTTGTCAACCATGCATTTTGATTTACTAAACATTCAAGAATGCACTTTCTTTTCTTCCTTCCATAGATTTCTGTCATGATTTTATTTAAAAAAAAAAAAAAAAGCATGACTTTGTCTTTACTAATTCATTCCCAGAAGTGCTTACATGTATATAATACATTCACAGTCCTTTCTTTAGTTCTCTGAGGACTGCAGCATACTGAAGCAGGAAGACAGTGGTGTGAACACCAAACGAAATCAAGCAATTGCCGGCATCTAACAAGCTTTGCTGCTGGGGCCTCGTAAAGATAAATACTCATCCATCCAGCGCCTTCATTTCTGTAATGTCTCACTGTCCAACTTAATAAATGTTTTCTTGCTGGTTTTTTGGCATCTCTTTGAATGAGGAATGTAAACTGAAAAGGCCTAGGAGACAAAAACTGGCACAAAACTCAATGATGAATAATATCAGGAGACACACAGACTAGCTCAGTAGTCCCATAAGCAGTGCCATGGTCTCTACCAAAGAACAGATGGATTTGCTGCCTGGGATGGGGCTGTTATATAATTTCCAGAGACATGAAAAAATAAGAGAAAAAAATAAGGACAAAACCAGGTCTAATTTTGTGCAAATGGCGGATAAGTATAAAATAACAGATTTATAGAAAGGATATTAAAGATAATTTAAAGCTTAGTAAACAGAACCATAAACATATATAGGGGCTTCCCTGGTGGCTCAGACAGTAAAGAATGTGCCTCCAATGTGGGTGGAACCTAGGTTCAATCACTGAGTCAGGAAGATCTTCTGGAGCAGAGAATGACAACCCATTCCAGTAATCTTGCCGGAGAATTTCGTGGACAGAGGAGCCTGGAGGTCTACAGTCCATGTCACAAAGTGTTGGACATGACTGAGAGACTAACACACACAACACATCAACATATATTTAATCTTTAGATATTGAAAAAGTGAAAACATAATGTGAGTTTTTCTAAGAACACTTCAAAAATTTGGGAGAAACGTCCAGCAAAATTAGACAGAAACTATTATTTAGTTTTCTCTGTATTTACACTATGTCATGAACTATTACTGTTTAAAAGTCTAAAAAGCCCCTGGAAAATTATGCTCATCTTTCCCAAGCTGAATACCACTTAAAAAAAAATTTCATCTTGGTGCTGAAGAGTCTGACTAAACTTCAGTTCAAACATTATTACCCAAAGAATCCCTCTGTTTTTCATATTTAAAGTTTCTATTTTCTTTTCACATATTAGAGAGCTTTTCCCAAGCTATCCTGTTCAAATCTCTGATTCAGATTTTGACCTCATCTGCCCAGATAATCTGAAATGAGTATCTGTTAACTCAGACCCACCCAGTAGGTGGGTAGTTTGGTTACTAACTATCCTTTAGGCCTTTGGGAAAGCAATTTTGTGCACAGTGGATGGAAGTGAAGGGTTAGAGACAGTGTTCCTGTGGGCAACCTTCCCCTAGGATCCCTGGAGGGATGTTAGATTGGACAGCGAGGCATTGAAGAATATGTTACTTAACGTTTCCAGGGTTCTCCCAAGTCAGTAACAAAGATCCTTATAACTAGAAAGTTTCCCTCATGTTCCAAGATGATTTTTGGAACTCCATCCTTTCTATCAGAAGCAAGGAGAGAGAGGTGAACCCTCCCTCACTGTTTGAACTTTTTCTTTACAATACACTGGCCAGAACTGAGGGTCACACCATGTTGCAGGAAAGGCTGAGAAATGTTGCCATTTTTCCAAATATCCATGGGCTTAGCAAAACATAAAAAATGAGGTTCTAAGGAATAAAGAGACTCTGGAACCACAACTAGAGAGAAACTCTGGTGCATGGCAATGAGACATGGTGCATCCAAAATAATAATAATAATAAGTAGTAAGTTTCGCCGAGAAGGCAATGGCACCCCACTCCAGTACTCTTGCCTAGAAAATCCCCTGGACTGAGAAGCCTGGTAGGCTGCAGTCATGGGGTCGCTACGAGTGGGACACGACTGAGCAACTTCACTTTCACTTTTCATGCATTGGAGAAGGAAATGGAAACCCACTCCAGTGTTCTTGCCTGGAGAATCCCAGGGACGGCGGAGCCTGGTGGGCTGCCGTCTATGGGGCCACACAGAGTCAGACACGACTGAAGCGACTTAGCAGCAGCAGCAGTAAGGTTCAAACCCAGAACTGTCTGATTTCGAAGCCCCTGCCCTCTCCATTGCCACAGTAAGGTTTACTGAAGAAAAGAATATTTTACTGAATGAAAAAATACATAAATGAGTGCATGTGTGCCCACATGCACATATGGGTAAGGGGTCAGCACAGAAAATAGTTAAGAGCCTGATTTTGGAATCAGCGGCCCTGGGTTCCAATTTTGGCTCTGCCGAGACTGGGGCTAGGGTGCAAATGAGGCATTCACCTCTCGCTCTAAATTTAGGGAGATGCCAAAAAACTCAGTAATCCAGATAAATCATTACTTGACTGAAATGCTTTTAAAAGTCAAAATTAATGCAAAAAATAATCCTTGGTGAATAAGCTATGTACACAATTTAAATAAAATCCAGATCTGACCCTGAAAAAAAAAAAAAAGAGACTATGGATATTGGGGGACAAATAGCAGTATATGTCTCAGTAAGAAAAGGCTAGAACTGTTTATTTAAATAAAGAACATGTTTGCTTATAATGTTCATCATTGTTCTTCAAAAATAAAAATAACTCTTCTAAATTTTGCTGGTGTATTGGAATTAGGTTAGCTTTACATTCCCTGGGAGGAAGTTAGTTACTCTCAGTCAAAATTTTATGAGTTTTTATGTGTTTTTAATAGTCATTCGTAATCTGTTAACAGTTTATCTCATACATTAAAATTACTTCCCTGATGGCCCACTGATTAAGAATCTGTCAGTGCAGAGGGCACAGGTTACATTGCTGGTTGGGGAAGTAAGATCCTGCATGTCACAAAGCGTGATCAAAAACTAGAATGAAGTTTTCTAAATAATGACATTTCAGTGAGCACACACATTTTCCAACTCAAACTATTTACCTCTGTAGTTAATTATAACATTTTAAGGTTTACTTAAATTCTTTGTTGTTATTCATTGCCCAGTCATGTTCAACTCTGCGACCCCATGGACCGCAGCACACCAGGTCTCCCTGTCCCTCACCAACTCCCAAAGCTTGCCCAAGCTCATGTCCACTGCATCAGTGATGCCATCCAGCCATCTCATCCTCTGATGCCCTCTTCTCCTTCTGCCCTCAATCTTTCCCAGCATCAGGGACTTTTCCAATGAGTCACCTGTTGGCATCAGATGATCAAAATGCTAGAGTTTCAGCTTTAGCATCAGTCCTTCTAATGAGTACTCAGGGTTGTTTCGCCTTAAGAGTGACTGGTTTAGATTGAATTCTAAATATAGCCTATTTGTGGGCTTCAAATGTGGCTCTAGTGATAAAGAACCCATGCTGAAGATATAAGAGATGCAGGTTTGATCCCTGGGTCAGGAAGATATCTTGGAGCAGGGCATGGCAACCCATTCCAATATCCTTGCCTGGAGAATCCCATGGACAGAGGAGCCTGGTGGGCTACAGTCCATAGGGTTACAAAAGAGTTGAACATGACTGAAGTGATTTAGCATGCATAACCTATTCTTAGTTTGTCCCTTTGTTGCTTATGGTCCATAAGAAGAGTTATAAACACTATGTGAAAATTGTATGTTAGTACATGAAAGTTAGGAGGGTACCTGCATTTGCTGGAGTCAAGGACTCATGAATACTTCTGACAAGTCTTTTGGCCAAACTGAATGTGTCAACTTCTTGCAGAACTGCTTTTTATAAGAAAGAACAGGAAAAGTACAGTTGGGCTGTGGTTCGTACTTACTCATCTTAATCCTAAACACGATTAAGTTGCCAATAAGACAGTGTTCTATAGAAATACTCATGAGTATTTACCATGTGAGCTGGACTGGAAATACAGTGGTGGGTAAAATCCATGACAGTAGCCTTCAAACTACTTGTGATTCAACTTCAGATTTTTTATAAAACAGGCATAAAAAATTCATAATCTTTAAGATGATACATTTACATTCTAATAGTTGTGTTTGTAAATGGCAGAAACAAGGGAAAGTATGAGAAGTTTGTCCTTTTTACCATGTTTAAGAAAAAAGAAGTTTTGGACCAGCGCAACTTAATGCAAGTATAGAGTAGGCTTCAATCCAATTAGGAATGTATATAGTATAGCTGTAAAATAAGCACAAAGCTGGGACAGTGTTTAAAGCATACTCAACACCTTATGGGTGAAAGACAGGTATTGGGGACTTCACGCAACTCTGCTTCTTTGCCACTGACTCTGCTTTGCTATGGCATCTTTGTTACCTATTGCTGTGTAACAAATTACCCCCAAACATAGTAGCTGAAAGCAGTAGACATTAATCATCTTATAATTCCAATGATTCAGGAAATCAAGCCATGACTTTGCTGGAGACTTCTCCCAAAGTGTTGTCTGGGACTACAGTCATTTCAAAGGTCCTTTGAGAGAGAATCTGCTTTAAAGTTCATTCACATGGCTGTTGACTGGCCTCACATCTTTAGTGGCCCTTCATTGAGACATCAGCACCTTGCCATGTAGGCCTGTCCACACAGCAGCTTACAATAGGGCAGGTGGCTTTCCTTTGGGTGAGTAATTGAATGAGCAAAAGGAGTACCCTGGATGGAAGACACTGTCTCTTTATTATCTAATTTTGGAAGTAAGTTTGCATCACTTTGGCAATTTTCTATTCATTTCAAGGGCCAGCCCACACCCAAAAGGAGGAAATTCAACACAGGTACAAATATCAGGAGGCAGAAAATCATTGGAGAGCATCTTAAAGAATGCCTACCACATCTTGTGAAGTAATCTGACATGTAAGAAAACACATGGACTCTAGGCACAGTCCCTCAGACTTAACGTAGGATCCGAGCTCTACACCTTGCTAACTGTATGAATGTGGGCAAGGCTCCACTTTCTATTGTGAAGATAAATAAATGAATGCTAAGATATTCTATCATCCCTCAGTCAAAAATACATAAAATGGGCAGAGTCATCGGTAACTCTGATGACTGTGTTTAGGATTAAATAGCATAACTTGTACTTAACCTATAGGAGGCATGCAGCAGGTATCTCCCTGTTGCTGGTAGAAGAAACAGATTATTTGTAAATTCAAGAAAAGCAGCTGTCCACAGTGACTGTCCCATGAACTTCCTCAGTTCAGCATTGGTGCCTTCTTGCAGAATAACCAACATATTTATATCTTCAGAATTCAGTAAAAGTGGTGGTTATTTTGGACCATTTTCTGTCAGAAGCAGAATATTATGACCCAACTGAAAGGAGATATTTTTTCAGAGGTTTTTTTCTCTTCCTGGTACTTGAGTTCAGCCAAGATACAGCAATTCCTCATTATCCCCAGTTAATAGTTAGACCTCTAAACGGTCTACTTTGTACTCAGTAATGACAACATAACTAGAGTATTTGGATAATTTCTAAATGTTACATTTTAGAAGGAGGCATGGGCAACTGGGACCATGTCCAGAAGGAATGATCAGATTGATAAGTGAACTGTAAAACCAGCCACATGTCATAGTAAAGATGAACTAGTAGAAAGAGAATATCCATTTAGAGCAGAGAAGACTATTGCAATATATGGTGCATGCATGTGTGTGTACTCACTTCAGTCATGTCCAACTCTTTGGGATATTTATGGACTGTAGCCTGCCAGGATCCTCTGTCCATGGATTCTCCAGGCAAGAATACTGGAGTGGGTTGCCATGCCCTCCTCCAAGGGATCTTCCCCGCCCAGGGATCAGACTCATGTCTCCTGCAGCTCCTGCATTGCAGGTGTATTCTTTACCTCTGAGCCACTGTGGAAGACCTGTGGTATATGATAACCACCTTCAAATATTTTAAACTGTGATGTTAAAGAAAGATTATACAGATATTTATTGTTTTGAAAGTTATCGCTGACACAAATATGTTTCTAGGTCATTATAGAGAAAATTTTCAGAAAGAGGTAAAGTGGACAGAATTGTATTTGAATCTTAGTTCTGCTTCCTAACAAGTGACCATAAGAAGTTTTTTTATCTCTTAAGTGTTGGTTTCTGAATCTGTAAATTCACAATAACAATTATATATTATGGATCTATCATTTGCTATGCACTGAACAGGTTGCTTTGTATATGGCATTAATAGTGCTAAAGATGGTTATTATTATTATTTCTTTTACACATAACTGGGGAGATGTGTGGCAGTAAGTTTCAACCATTTGCTGGAGTTTCTCTTCGATATTTGTGTTTGCACTTGAAGCAAGCTGGTGCAGAATATCTAAGGGCAGTTACTTACTATGTTAGTGATCAAACCTGCTATTAATGATATCTCACTTTTATATGGTTCTATTCAGAGTAGAAATTGAAAATGAGTACATGGGGTAGACTTTTAAACTCCCAAGACAATGAGATGTTATTATTTATAGGATTCATCAATTTATCTTCACAAATGCTTTTAGCTAATTAAAAGGTTAAAGAAAAAATTCAAGTCATAGTGGGGATGTTGAAGTAACATCAGGTGTTTTTTTTTTTCTTTTTATGGCCAATATTAGAAAACTATGAGAATTCAGATTTTTCTTTGATAAAGTGTTGATAAGGTCACATGACCTCTGAATATCAGAAATTTTTCCTATGAAATGAGCAAAGTACAATACGTGGTTTCTTTTAGTTCATTTAGCTGAATCTGTATAAATAGACAGAAAATTACTATATGAAGTGGGTATGACAAATTAATAGACTTTCTTGGGTTTTACTTCTTATGTTCATATATCATGAATTATGTAAATGGAGTATCATCACCTTTTATATTTATTTATACTTATCCAATGTAGTGTTTTCCTCAGGTTGCACAGGTTTATTCCATTAAGACTTGAGTGGAAATCACTACTTATATTGGTTTGCAATTACAGTGATTTTAGCCATAAATATGACTACAAAATTTAAAATTTTTTAAATTATACAATTGTCTTAAGAAGGATTTTAATTTTTATTTATAATTAAAAGAAACAGTGAGGTAGAGTTACATAAATAAAAGGAAAACAAAGGATTAGAGAAACCATGATAAACATAGAAGGCAAGGAGATACAGCCTATTCAGAACTGAAATCTTCAATAAATAAAACAAAAATTTAGAAAGAGAACCCATGATTAAAATTATAATTCAATACTTGAACCTAAATATTTATTTTTTTATTTTAATTTTTTTTTAGATTAGTTTTTTTTTCCCCATTTATTTTTATTAGTTGGAGGCTAATTACTTCACAGTATTGTAGTGGTTTTTGCCATACATTGACATGAATCAGCCATGGATTTACATGTGTTCCCCATCCCATCCCTCTGGGTCTTCCCAGTGAAACTAAATATTTAAAATGCTCAATGCATGTGGGAAAAAGAAGACCCAGAATAATTAGTGCCAAGATATTAAGATATTATTGGAATTGAAAGAGAAAGAAAGAATCCTTTATGCAACAGTAGAAGAAATAAAAGTCATCTGTAATAAGGGTAGGATCAGACTGTCTCAGATTTCCCACACAACATTCAAGGACATTCAGTGAATAAAATTTATTTAGGAAACTTAATAAAATGCAACTTTACTTAAGGATTTCATATCCAGTGAAAGTATCCTTCAAGTAGTAAAAAACAAACAAAAAAATTATAATTACTTGTATGCAAAAATTTTTGAGCTTTTTTTGAGAAATCTATTAGAAGATGAAGTTCATTTCACCACATGATAAATAAGGTAACTACAGCAAAAAATTCATGTGAGTACATTGGTAAATGTTGAACTACATCTAAAATACATAGAAAAACATTTTACAGTGCTTGTGAAAGGTTGTTGCTGAATCACGCAAAGACGCCGGGGTTCTTGGCCTCCGGAGGAGGAGAATTCAATCCGGGGCCAGAGACAAGGCTTGATCACTCAGAGCTTTTGTGTGATAAAGTTTTATTAAAGTATAAAGGAGATAGAGAAAGCTTCTGACATAGACATCAGAAGGGGGTAGAAAGAACACCCCCTTGCTAGTGTTAGCAATGGAGTTATATACTCTCCAATGAATCCAAGAATGTCTGGAGGTACCTCACCAGATCTACTCCCATAATTTACATTTTAAGATAACAGAATTAGCCAGAAGGTTTAATCCAGAGACTGTCCTGAGGCAGGATACCTTATTGTTATATAATCCTTGTAAAGACCAGACCTACTCCCATAATTTATGTTTTAAGATAACAATAATTACCTTATTGTTATATAATCCTAAGGAATGTAGAGGAAAAAAAAGTAAAAAGTTTGTCCTTTCTTCCTCCTTGAGTATTCCAGACCTCTTTCTCCTTGGGGACCCCTAGACTTCTTCTCAACCTACCTAGGAAATGACTTTCTCATTTGGACTCTGTTCTTAATTCTTGACATATTAACTGCAGGTATCATGGTGACAGATGGGAATGTAAATATGATACGCCTTCACAATATACACATAAACCTCATAATTTAAAAGTGGGGCTTACAGAAAGCTTGCAGTTTACTTCATGTAAATATTGAGGAGCAAATGACTTCATTTCAAACTGGAATAAATCAAGGAACATAGGTATAAATTGATTTAATATATTAAAGTAAACATTAAGAAAGTAAGTTTATTAACTAAATTTAAATGATGAAATAAGGGGAGGGTAAGAAAAAGAAATGTGTGTGCTCAGTCACACCCGATTCTGGCCCCTGTGTAGTCCACCAGTTTCCTCTGTCAGTAGGAATTTTCAGGCAAGGATATTGGAGCAGGTCATCATTTCCTACTCCAGGGGATCTTCCCAACCCAGGGATCAAACCTGAGTCTCCCACATCTCCCAGTGGATTCTTCACCACTGAGCCACCTGACAAGCCCTAAGGAAAAAAAAAAATAGGCTAATGTTATAATGCTTGTGATGAAGAAACAAAGGACACAGTTGTTTTGTTTTGTTTTGTTTCTGTATTTTTAAAATACAGAGCTGAAAGTAAGATTGTTGTTCAGTCACTAAGTCATATCTGATTCTTTTGCAACCCCATGGACTATAGCCAGCCAGGCTCCTCTGTCCGTGGGATTTCACAGGCAAGAATACTGGGGTGGATTCCCATTTCCTCCTCCAGGGGCTCTTCCCAACCCAGGGATCAAACCCACATCTCCTGAGTCTCTTGCATTGGGAGGTGAATTCTTTACCACTGAGCCACCAGGAAAGATAACAAGTTATAAGAGTAATCCATATTATAATATAAAAAAAAATCAGCATTTTAATAATTACAAATATACACACCACATAAAGAAAAAGCATTACACTCTGAAAGACCTTTTGAAAACTATAAAAATAGAAAAAATAACACAAAGTGAAGTCAGAACTAAGACCAGACATATTCACATTATCAAATATAAATGCTTATTTATGGTTGCCAGGTGGAAGGGATAGTTAGGAGAGTTTAGGAAAGTCAAGTACACACTACTATATTCAAAATGGATTACCAAGAAGGACCTATTGTACAGCACACGGAATGCTGATCAGTGTTATGTGTCAGCCTGGATGAGAGGGGGATTTGAGGGAGAGTGGATATAAGTATATATATGGCTGAGTCATTTTGCTATTCACCTGAAACTACCGCAACACTACTAATTGGATGTACCCCCATACAAAAGAAAAAGTTTAAAGTTTGGGGGGAAAAGGCTCTATGAGAGTAGGAGGGAAAATGGTTTAAAAGAAAAGGCAATTTTCATTTTAAAAATAAGAGTTTTAGATTGATTCATGAAGCAAAACCTAACTCTGTACTGTGTATATGACACACATGTAAAATCTAAAAAAAAAAAAAAAGTAAATAAAATGTTTACAAGTAGGAAATGTGTATCAAGCAAATGGAAACAAACAAAAGGTATCCGAAATGGCAGTGTAGCTTGTGGCAGAACAATCTTTGGTTTTAGTATAAATGTAAAAGCAAGAATTATGTGCACATACATGCACACACACATACCCAATCTGTTTTGAGACACTGGGGAGCTAAGCATAAAGATCTCAAGGAGAGTCAAAGATACCAGAGACAAGAGTAGTAAAGACAGGAAAAAAAAACCATCACTTTTCCTTTGGACATTTGTCATTTTGTGAGCTGAAGCTGAGAGAATGAGAAACTATGGAGTCTCTCGCAGTCCTTTCAGAATTTGGAAACAGAAGTTGGACTTCAGGACCTTCTGAAGAGAAAGATCTGACATATAATCCAAGTTGCCAGATGAAACTCCTACTGGGCTGCATTTTGAAAGTAAGGAAAAACAGACTAGATTAACCCTCCTAAAGAATTTAGAAAAGATTCAGTTCCTGGTTGGATTAAAGTTATCTGCCTTCAGCCTGTTTGCGTAAAACAAAAATGAATCATCTCTTGGAGAAGATAACATCATCTCAAGCTTCAAATTATCTGTACAGTTTTTTTATTTAAAATGTTGGTCATTTAGTCAAAATATTACCAGACAGAAACAGAGACAGAAAACATGACAAAAGAACAAAGAGGAAAAACAGCCAATAGAAACAGAACCACAGGAGATGCAGATACTGGAGTTATCAGATGCAAGTAAGAACTGATTGTTCTTGGACTTCTAAGTAGGATTTAAAAGGTTATGTCAAGCCTATAGTCTCACAGTTCATAACAAAGGAAGAAAGATAAATTACAAAAAATACTTTTGAAAAGGCATCATAGAACTGTGGGAGCTATGAGAACAAAATGGTGCTAAATTATATAGAGAGGAAAAACATTCAGAGGTGAGTAGATAAATAGCAGTTGATTTTTTATATGAGGGAATTTGCCAGTTCTTGGTGTGAGCTGAAGTTTGTGGTTTGGCTCAGACAGAGAGAAACATTCAGAAGAAGGAGAAACCAATGTAGCCTTTAGAAGTCACTTGGGGATAGAGAGACAAAATTGAAGGTTTGAAGTCCACAGATACATAACCATTTTCCACAAAAGACATTTGCTATATTCTAAGACTATGTAAGAGGCTGAAATCTTTTTAAATTCAAAGTGAAATTTATTGCAGCCTCACAGAACTTGGGAAACAAACACTTGAAAATAGAAGAGGCAAGAAACAAACAAACAAAAGACCCTGATGCTGGGAAAGATTGAAGGCAAGAGGAGAAGGCGACAACAGAGGATGAGACGGTTGGGTGGCATCACTAACACGATGGACATGAGTTTGAGCAAACTCCGGGAGATGGTGAAGGACAGGGAAGTCTGACATGCTGCAGTCCATGGGTTCACAGAGAGTCAGACATGACTGAGTGACTGAACAAAAATAAAGAAACGAAAGTCCTAGAGTATAGCATATTGGAAAAGACCTTGATGCTGGGAAAGATTGAGGGCAGGTGGGGAATGGGTTAAGAGGATGAGATGGTTAGATAGCATCACAGACTCAACAGATATGAATCTGAGCAAACTCTGGGAGATAGTGAAGGACAGGGAAGCCTGACATGCTGCAGTCCATGGGGTCACAAAGAGTCGGACACGAATGAGCAACTGAACTACAACAACAACAAATGGTGCTTTGCGCTGAGGATTTATAGCCACTTTTTTGCTAACCAATCTGAGTATGGCAAAAAGTTGAGAAACCAGGCCTCTGGCAGACCACTCATCATTAGAGGGATATATTTGAGGAGTATAGTATTTATACAGTCTCAAAAAAAAAAAAAAAGTCTCCCACACATTGTTTGGTAGATACTAAGGGTAAAGGATATTTATACAGTGAAAAAATCTGAAGTCTCCAACTTAACAAAGTGACTTAAATCAACATCACCAAAAAAGGGGAAAACAAATATTGTGTGCCTCTTGAAATGGAATATTAAGAAGGACACAACATCACTTATATAATATTCCTACCAGGATAATCTGAATCTAATCTGGTTCATAATCTGAATCTAATCATGAAAAATTACCAGACAATCCTAACTGGAGAATTTTCTTCAAAATAGCTGGCATGTATTCTTTAAAAAAAAAAAAAAAAGAAGTCACTTTATGAAAGACGTAGTGTTGTGTCAGTCCTAGTCAGTTGATAGTGATGTTCTTGGCTAGGAATACTGAAGCTCTCACCCGGACCCTGTATTTACTGTAGCAAGTCCCACAAACACTACCCCACTACCACCAAGGCCAATGTTGTGGCTGGACTAGCCTTTGTGGTTCTTGTTATGACCACAGGACACATCTCAGCAAAACTACCAGGGAACTTTAAAGAACAAGATTTATTACTCCCAGGTCCTGGGGGGTACATGGCGTGCCTGAGGGCCACACAGAGAGGTCACAGGCAGAGGGAGAAGGGGGAAGCATGGACTAGGGGCTTTGTCTGTATTAGGGTCACAAAGATGAAGTGCCTAGGGTTTCACGGGTTCACTCGTCGTTGGTGAATTTAAAGCATAAGACAGGGGAAATTAGAAGGCAAAAAGGGGAAAGTGGGATCACTTTAAGCTGTCAATTATCTATGTTTCCTAGGACTTTATAGAAGGGGAAGTTCACAAATGGGAGCAACCTGGTTCTAACCTCGTCCTGTGGCTAGTGGCTGTACCATAGAGCTGATAGTGGTCTATTCAAGATGAATGTCCGAAATGGATGCTTCAGCCATCAAAAGTTTAATGTCAGGCATTTACACTACACAAAGAAAGACTGAGGAGTTCTTCAGTG
Organism: Odocoileus virginianus; assembly: GCF_023699985.2. NCBI lineage: Eukaryota > Metazoa > Chordata > Mammalia > Artiodactyla > Cervidae > Odocoileus > Odocoileus virginianus. The sequence goes on along the minus strand of NC_069692.1, from coordinate 11,110,973 downwards.
TTTATCTTAATACTTCTAGATTAAAGGAGATAAAAGAACATAACAAGTAAACACAGGCAGGATTTTGCACTGGGATACTTGATTTAAAAAAATATATATATATGTATATGCTATAAAGGACAACCTGGAGACAACAGGTTAAATAATTTTGTCTTAATGTTTAATTTTCTGAACTTAATAAGGCTATGTTTCATGTAAGAAAATGTCCTATTTCTTAGGAAATGTACACTGAAGTATTTGAGGGGTGAAGGGTCATGACAATCTGACACTCAAGTGTTTCAGCTGATGCTTAGCATGTATGTCTGTGTGTAAAGAGAAGAAGGTATGGCAAAAGAATATTAACAGTGGTCACTGTAGGTAAGTATACCTGAGAGTTCATTGTAATATTCCTGAACTTCCTTGTCAGGATTTAATATTTTTTAGTAAAAATTTGTTTTAAAAAAGGCACGCAAAAACTCTGGAGAGGTATGAAATAAGAACGAAAGCAAACAGAGGTAGAATTAGTTGAATATTTCAGTGAGACTGTGCTCATTCTGATAAGTCAGCTCATCACTGGAGAGTAGTGATCTGCTGCTGCTGCTGGTGCTAAGTCGCATCAATCGTGTCTGACTCTGTGCAACCCCATAGACAGCAGCCCACCAGGTCCCTCTGTCCCTGGGATTCTCCAGCCAAGAATACTGGAGTGTGTTGCCATTTCTAGACCTGAACTATAAGAGATCTTAAATCTTCAGACAGCAGGAATATGATACACAATCACAGTTTGGACCTACACAAAGAAAGAAAGAATACTGGAGACAGAAGAAAAGCGGGTAAAAATAATTGCTTTCTTACTTTTACTTGCTCTAAAACTTAACTGATTTTCTAAAATAAGGGTTGGCAAACTTTTTCTGTAAAGCATCAGATAGCAAATATTTTTCAGCTTTGTGGGCCAAATGGAGTTTGTTGCAATTACTCAACTTTGCCTTTACAGTACGAAAGCAGCCATAAACAACACATAAGAAATAAGAATGGTTGGATTTCAATAAAACTTCATCCTTTTGTCAACACAGGGTATATATTTGTGTCATAGGAATCTCTCTATGGTGTTCCTAAGTGCCATACTCTACACTTTGCTGGGTTTTTTTTCTTTTTTTTTCTGGCACACATTATCTTCTCAATCTTTATTTGTTTTCTTGTTTTACTCAATCTTTATTTTCAGGACTCAGTTCAGGCATCATCTTTTTAAAGACTCATTTTCAAGACTTTTATTTCTAACAGGCAGAGTAGGTTTTCTTTCCAGTCTGTGTGACTCCCTAGAAACTTGTACCTTCTAGCTATATCTCTGGCTTAATTTATGATCTTTGGAAGGTATTTAATATCCCTAAATCTCAATTCTCTTATCTAAGATAATAACAGTACTTACATTACAGGGCTGTTGTGAGAATACTTATGAATTACTTAACATAGAGACTGCTCCATAGAAAGCATTTAAACCATGAAAAATGTATAATACTTTGTGAAGATGATGACTATTCCTTTATCATTCTAATTAGTGATGAATAATAAAGGCCAAGAGTAAATTATATTTTGTTTTATGACACTTTTATAAAATATGTTTGGTTTGTGTAAAAGAAAGTTATAATGATGTACTTAGGTATATTTGGAATTTTTTTGTTATTTTAATAGCAATAAGATGTATTAAATCAGAAGAATGTGTCTTAGTCAGTAAGATATATGAAGATGCAGGTAAGATAAGAAAAGATAAATGTTATGGTGTCTGTAATTTCTCAACCACCAAAGTAAAGTAAGCCAAGAACATAATTGGAATGGGACCAAGTGAAGCAGGGTCCAAATGAACTCTTCAGCTACAAGTCCTGACTGAATTGGACACAGGGCCTTGTTCACAGCGAGGAATACAGCAGCTAGTGAAGGAATGGCTTAACCAATACCATCCCAAGGGAGCAAGCAGATGGGAGTTTGGAAGGGATACTGAGTACAGGTGATGAGAGCTGAGTGGTGAATAAAAGTGAGCAATAAAATGCATGCTTGAAAATATCTTAGGTGTGGCATGTGTCTATAATTTCTTTAGTTGATATTTTAAGACCACTATAAATAAAATGAATATGGAGATACAGGTTGCCTTATCTTTTAGTAGCTCTGCTTAAAAACAAAAAATAAATTCCTGAACAAAAATGATGAACAGGGAATTGCACATAAATTAGCTTGGCTACAATCTCTAGAGAGGATTAAATCTGCCCCAAGGACACAGGGTACAGAGTCAATATTTTTTTTTATATCTTGTTGAAGTTATGTCTTAATTTTTATTCAAAATAACTCATGCACATATTTAGTACCAAAGGAATTTGTTTTAATCAGGTGTCCTTTGCATTGCTTTCCCCTAGACTACCTACAAGGAGCAATAATCCTTTTAGTTATATCTTTTGGTATTAGTCTTCATTTCTCCAATTTTCATAATGTAAATAACATGATTGTACCTCTTTTCCTTGATTTACAGTTTTAAGATCTGAAATAAACTTCTCATTATTTTGAAAAAGAATGTAAATCTCTTTCAGGCAGATTATTACCTCCCAATATAGCATATCATGATTATTAGGTAATAATGTATAACTATGAATATATAAATTTATAGCATAAATTTATAGTATAGTATAGTATAATCACTCAGACAAGTCTGACTCTTTGCAACCCCATGACTGTAGTCCACTAGGCTCCTCTGTCCATGAAATTCTCCAGGCCAGAATACTGATGTGGGTGGTCATTCTTTTCTTTGGGGGATCTTCCTGACCCAGGGATCAAACCCAGTCTCCAGCACTGCAGGCAGATTCTTTACCAGCTAAGCGACAAGGGAAGCCCAAGAATACTGAAGTGGGTAGCCTATCCCTTCTCCAGTGGATCTTCCTGACCCAGGAATTGAACCTGGGTCTCCTGCACTGCAGGCAGATTTTTTAGCAACTGAACTACCAGGGAAGCCCTAACTTATACTATACTATGATTGAATTTTCTCTCTTAAGATCTTTTTTTCTGAAGTTAAGAACTGTCTCATTTTTTAACTTACATAACTTTCTTTTATTCATAAATATTTCCAGATACTCCCTTAGATCCTTCATTATCCTGTAGGGCCAACTACTGCTGTGGAAAAAGTGTCTTTCTGATATGTCTTTCATATAAAACACATTATTCTCCACGGAAGTCATTGGATCTTTCCTTTATCACTGATAACATGGTATTGCATGAAAATGTGCATTAGTGTGGTACTGTTTTTGCATTTATTGTGCCAAATCATTAGAAGTTGGATAATTTCTTCCCTTATATATGGATTTCTTTTTCTGTGTGTTTGATAATTTTATTCCTTATATTTTCTCTTTTTCCTTTCTGGAACACCACTACCCTGATAGTGGGCACCCTAGATTGGTTTTCCTAAATATTTTATCATTTTAGTCCAATTTCCTGTTGGCTTTGTTTTCTGAAAAATATAATTGATATTATTTTTTAAACTAGAGTTTAAAGTAGTCATCTAGTGTACTTTAAATTTGATTGTTTTTCCTTTTTCTCAGATATTTTATAGATTTATTATATCCCCTGGAGAAGGGAATGGCAATGCACTCCAGTATTTTTGCCTGGGAAATCCCAGGGACAGAGGAGCCTGGTGGGCTATGGGGCTGCAAAGTGTCAGACACCATTGAGTGACTAACACTTTCACACTCACTTATTATTCTCAGGATATTGATTTATAGTTTTTGGTTTTTGGAAGTTTTTTACCCTGCTTACTCCTGGGTATTTTTTCTTTTCTTTTCTTTTTCATGTTATAGACTTTCTTTATATGTCTACAAATTCATACTTTTCCATGAATGTTTAAGAATGAGATACTTAAGAGATTTCTATTTTTGGCCATAATGGAAAAACTGGGACCAGATTTATCTTCCCACCTTAACAAAGAAAACAAATGGGACAGATATGATACAGTGCTTCTCAGACACTGTACAACAGGCAAACAAATAAGATGGATAAATCAGCTGACTGCGTAGTGTTTTCAGGGAGTTGTGCAGGAAGTGGGAACCCAAAGAGAACTCAAGCATCTCAATAAACTGAGGAGACAGAGTTTAGCATAGTCAGGTTACAATGGCTAGGATTGTAGGGTAAAATATCAGAGAGAAAGACAGAAAGAACTCCAGGGAATTGCAGAGGGATCCCCTGAGTCTTTGGCTGAGTACTCTTTTATTACAATGAGGAAAATAGCCAGCTCATGCAAAGAAAGGCTTGGAAAAGGTAGAACAATCCTCAACCTCATACAGGGCTAAGAATAGTTTACGTTCTCACTCATCAGAATGAAAAGACTTTTTGATTCACAAAATACCAGCAAGAGTTCTCAGAAGAGTCTTACCTCAGAAGATGGGCTAAATTAGCTAAAGATAGCATTTTGCCAAGAGAACGCACTGGTCATAGCTACATCCTCTTCCAACAACACAAGAGAAGACTCTACACATGGACATCACCAGATGGTCAATACCAAATTCAGACTGATTATATTCTTTGCAGGTAAAGATGCAGAAGTTCTATACAGTCAGCAAAAACAAGATGGGAGCTGACTGTGGCACAAACCATGAACTATTTATTGTCAAATTCAGACTTCAATTGAAGAAAGTAGGAAAATCACTAGACCATTCAGGTATGACCTCAATAAAATCCCTTACAATTATACAGTGGAAGTGACAAATAGATTCAAGGGATTAGATTGATAGAGTGCCTGAAGAACTATGGACAGAAATTCATGACATTATTTAGGAGGCATGGATCAAGACCATCCCCAAGAAAAAGAAATGCAAAATGGCAAAATAGTTGTCTGAGGAGGCCTTACAAATAGCTGAGAAAAGAAGAGAAGCAAAAGACAAAGGAGAAGAGGAGAGCTATACTCATTTGAATGCAGAGTTCCAAAGAATAACTAGAAGAGGTAAGAAAGTCTTCCTCAGAAATCAGTGCAAAGAAATAGAGGAAAACAACAGAGTGGGAAAGTCTAGAGATCTCTTCAAGAAAATTAGAGATACCAAGGGAACATTTCATGCAAAGATGGGTTCAGTAAAGGACAGAAATGGTATGGACCTAACAGAAGCAGAAGATATTAAGAAGAGGTGGCAAGAATACACAGAAGAACTATACAAAAAAGATCTTCCTGACCCAGATAACCACAATGGTGTGATCACTCACCTAGAGCCAGACATCCTGGAATGTGAACTCAAGTGGGCCTTAGGAAGCATCACTATGAACAAAGCTAGGGGAGGTAATGGAATTTCAGTTGAGCTATTTCAAATCCTAAAATGATGATGCTAGCTGAAGCTGTGACAGTTCTGCACTCAATATGCCAACAAATTTTGAAAACTCAGCAGTGGCCACAGGACTGGCAAAAGTCAGTTTTCCTTCCAATTATAAAGAAAAACAATGCTAAAGAATGCTCAAACTACCACACACTTGCACTCATCTCACATACTAGTAAGTAATGCTCAAAATTTTTGAAGTGAGACTTCAACAGTATGTGAACTGTGAACTTCCAGATGTTGAAGCTGGATTTAGAAAAGGCAGAGGAACCAGAGATCAAATTGCCAATGTCCTCTGGATCATGGAAAAAGCAAGAGAGTTCCAGGAAAACATCTACTTCTGCTTTATTGACTATGCCAAAGCCTTTGACTGTGGACCACAACAAACTCTGGAAAATTCTTAAAGAGATAGGGATACAAGACCACCTGACCTGCCTCTTGAGAAACCTGTATGCAGGTCAGGAAGCAACAGTTAGAACTGGACATGGAAAAACAGACTGGTTCCAAATAGGAAAAGGAGTACGCCAAGGCTATATATTGTCACCCTGCTTATTTAACTTATGTGTAGAGTACATCATGAGAAACACTGGGCCAGAGGAAGCACAAGCTGGAATCAAGATTTCTGGGAGAAATATCAATAACCTCAGATACACAGATGACACCACCCTATGGCAGAAAGCAAAGAAGGACTAAAGAGCCTCTTGTTGAAAGTGAAAGAGGAGAGTGAAAATGCTAGCTTAAAACTCAACATTCAGAAAACTAAGATCATGGCATCTGGTCATATCATCTCATGGCAAATAGATGGGGAAACAGTGGAAACAGTAACAGACTTTAGTTTTGGGGGCTCCAAAATCACTGCAGATGGTGACTGCAGCCATGAAATTAAAAGATGTTTGCTCCTTGGAAGAAAAATTATGACTAACCTAGATGGCATATTAAAAAGCAGAGACATTACTTTGCCAAAAAAGGTCCATCTAGTCAAAGTCATGGTTTTTCCAGGAGTCATGTATGTATGTGAGAGTTTGACTATTAAAAAAGCTGAGTTCCGAAGAACTGATGCTTTTGAACTGTGGTGCTGGAGAAGACTCTTGAGAGCCCCTTGGACTGCAAGGAGATCAAACCAGTCCATCCTAAAGGAAATCAGTCCTGAATATTCATTGGAAGGACTGATGCTGAAGCTGAAACTGCAATACTTTGGCCACCTGATGGGAAGAGCTGACTCATTGGAAAAGACCTTGATGCTGGGAAAGATTGAGGACAGGAGAAGAAGGGAACGACAGAGGATGAGATGGTTGGATGGCATCACCGACTCAATAGACATGAGTCTGAGTAAACTCTGGGATTGGCAATGGACAGGGAGGCCTGGAGTGCTGCAGTTCATGGGGTCACAAAGAGTTGGACACGACTGAGCGACTGAACTGAACTGAACTGAGGGCTTCCAAGGTGGCACTAGTGGTAAAGTCTGCCAACACAGGAGATGTAAGAGACGTGGGTTCAATCCCTTGGTCAGGAAGATCCCCTGGAGGAGGGCATGGCAACCCACTCCAGTATTCTTGCTTGGAGAATCCCATGGAAAGAGGAGCCTAGCGGGCTCTAGTTCATAGGGCTGCAAAACCTATATTTCAATACTCTGTTCTTAGTAATTTATGTAATAATACAGAAATTAAGAAAGGTTATAGAAGATTTGAACAACACTGTCAATCAACTTGACCTAAAACATATAGGACACACTCTCAACAAAAGCAAAATACAGATTTTTTTTCAAGTGTACATGAAATGTTTCCAATCTAGATATTATGCTAAGCAATAAAAAATTATATGCAGTACCAAAAGGAAACATAAATGATCAATGAAAATATAAAAATATCTTCAGCTTTACTAACAATCAAGCAAATGAATACTGAAACCACAGTGAATTATTGGGTCACTCACATGATAATTGTAATTCTGAAGACCCCAAATGATAGTAAGAATGTGGAGAAATGAAAACTAGTATCACTTTTGGTGGAAGGGCTAATTGATACAAATGTTTGAAAAAGCAGTTTGGTGATATTTGCATATGTAGTCTCTAAAATCTAAGAGCTACAATCTTAGTTATATGTGTGACAAGACTAATATAAATACAAGGAAATATGTTCAAGAATGTTAATTGCAGAATGGTTAATGTTAATTTGCAATAATGAAAATAGAAATGACCTAAATATCTATGAGAAAATAGATAAATCAGTGGTATTATAAACATTCAATGGAATATCATAATGAATAAAATGAAGAAACAAAAATCAATGTGGCTGAATCTAGGAAACAAAATATTAATATACAAATCTGGTTGTGAAAGCATACATATTGTGTACTACTATTATTAAAAGTTTAACAACAGAGGGAGTGACATGCATGACAGCATAAGGAATTTGGCAGACGACTCCCCACTGACACTGATAAGAATTATTAGAACACAAAACAACCATTAACAGGTTCTGAAAATGGTCCTATTTGCTTACAGCAAATGAAGAAACACCTATTCAAGGCAATCTACAACTATTTGGTAAGAAAATGTTTTTGAACTGAAACTGATCCCTCCCTCCCCGATTTCAACTCAGAGAGATAGAAATTGCACTCCATAGTGGGGCACCCAAGAACACAGGGCCCTCTTTCCCACCAGCTTCCAACTGGAGGGCTTTTTCCCAAGTATCACTGAGAAAAATAGAGCCCCAATCGTCCTTGCCTTAGCTCATAAGGTGGTGGTTCCAGGTTCAGTTCAGTTCAGTTCAGTCACTCAGTCATGTCTGACTCTTTGTGACCCCATGAACCGCAGCACGCCAGGCCTCCCTGTCCACCACCAACTCCCGGAGTCCACCCAAACCCATGTCCATTGAGCCGATGATACCATCCAACCATCTCATCTTCTGTCGTCCCCTTCTCCTCCTGCCCCCAATCCCTCCCAGCATCAGGGTCTTTTCCAATGAGTCAGCTCTTCACATCAGGTGGCCAAAGTATTGCAGTTTCAGCTTCAACATCAGTCCTTACAATGAACACCCAGGACTGATCTCCTTTAGAATTGACTGGTTGGATCTCCTTGCAGTTCAAGGGACTTTCGAGTCTTCTGCAACACCACAGTTCAAAAGCATCAATTCTTCGGTGCTCAGCTTTTTTTATAGTCAAACTCTCACATCCATACATGACCACTGGAAAAACCATCACCTTGACTAGATGGACCTTTTTTGGCAAAGTAATGTCTCTGCATTTTAATATGCTGTCTAGGTTGGTCATAACTTTCCTTCCAAGGAGTAAATGTCTTTTAATTTCATGGCTGAAATCACCATCTGCAGTGATTTTGGAGACCCAAAAAATAGAGTCAGCCACCGTTTCCACTGTTTCCCCATCTATTTGCCATGAAGTGATATGAGCAGATGTCATGATCTTAGTTTTCTGAATGTTGAGCTTTAAGCCAACTTTTTCACTCTCCTCTTTCACTTTCATCAAAAGGCTTTTTAGTTCCTCTTCACTTTCTGCCATAAGGGTGGTGTCATCTGCATATCTGAGGTTATTGATATTTCTCCCAGTAATCTTGATTCCAGCTTGTACTTCTTCCAGCCCAGCGTTTCTCATAATGTACTCTACATTATGAGTTAAATAAGCAGGGTGACAATATGCAGTCTTGACGTACTCCTTTTCCTATTTGGAACCAGTCTGTTTTTCCATGTCCAGTTCTAACTGTTGCTTCCTGACTTGCATACAGGTTTCTCAAGAGGCAGGTCAGGTGGTCTGGTATTCCCATCTCTTTCAGAATTTTCCAAAGTCTATTGTGATCCACACAGTCAAAGGCTTTGGCATAGTCAATAAGCAGAAATAGATGCTTTTCTGGAACTCTCTTGCTTTTTTGATGATCCAGCAGATGTTGACAATTTGATCTCTGGTTCCTCTGCTTTTTCTAAAACCAGCTTGAACATCTGGTTTATGTATTGCTGAAGCCTGGCTTGGAGAGTTTTGAGCATTACTTTACTAGCGTGTGAGATTACTGCAATTGTGCAGTAGTTTGAGCATTCTTTGGGATTGCCTTTCTTTGGTATTGGAATGAAAACTGACCTTTTCCAGTCCTGTGGCCACTGCTGAGTTTTCAAAATTTGCTGGCATATTGAGTGCAGCACTTTCACAGCATCATCTTTCAGGATTTGAAATAGCTCAACTGAAATTCCATTACCTCCCCTAGCTTTGTTCATAGTGATGCTTTCTAATGCCCACCTGACTTCACATTCCAGGATATCTGGCTCTAGGTGAGTGATCACACCATTGTGATTATCTGGGTCATGAAGATCTTTTTTGTACAGTTCTTCTGTGTATTCTTGCCACCTCTTCTTAACATTTTCTGCTTCTGTTAGGTCCATACTATTTCTGTCCTTTATTGAACCCATCTTTGCATGAAATGTTCCCTTGGTATCTCTAATTTTATTGAAGAGATCTCTAGACTTTCCCACTCTATTGTTTTCTTCTATTTGTTTGCATTGATCGCTGAGGAAGGCTTTCTTATCTCTCCTTGCTATTCTTTGGAACTCTGCATTCAAATGGGAATACCTTTCCTTTTCTCCTTTGCTTTTTGCTTCTCTTCTTTTCTCAGCTATTTGTAAGCCCTCCTCAGACAACTATTTTGCCAATTTGCATTTCTTTTTCTTGGGGATGGTCTTGATCCCTGTCTCCTGTACAATGTCACGAACCTCAGTCCATAGTTCATCAGGCACTCTGTCTATCAGATCTAGTCCGTTAAATCTATTTCTCACTTCCACTGTATAGTCATAAGGGATTTGATTTAGGTCATACCTGAACGGTCTAGTGGTTTTCCCTACTTTCTTCAATTTAAGTCTGAATTTTGCAATAAGGAGTTCATTATCTGAGCCACAGTGAGCTCCCAGTCTTGTTTTTACTGACTGTATAGAGCTTCTCCATCTTTGGCTGCAAAGAATATAATCAATATGATTTTGGTGTTGACCATCTGGTGATGTCCATGTGTAGATTCTTCTCTTCTGTTGTTGGAAGAGGGTGTTTTCTATGACCAGTGTGTTCTCTTGGCAAAACTCTATTAGCCTTTGCCCTGCTTCATTGCATACTCCAAGGTCAAATTTGCCTGTTACTCCAGGTGTTTCTTGACTTTCTACTTTTGCATTGCAGTCCCCTATAATGAAAAGGACATCTTTTTGGTGTGTTAGTTCTAAAAGGTCTTGTAGGTCTTCATAGAACCATTCAACTTCAGCTTCTTCAGCATTCCTGGTTGGGGCATATGCTTGAATTACCGTGATATTGAATGGTTTGCCTTGGAAACGAACAGAGATCATCCTGTCATTTCTGAGATTGCATCCAAGTACTGCATTTTGGACTCTTTTGTTGACTATGATGGCTACTCCATTTCTTCTAAGGGATTCCTGCCCACAGTAGTAGATATAATGGTCATCTGAGTTAAATTCACCTTTTCCAGTCCATTTTAGTACTCTGATTCCTATATTGTCGACTTTCACTCTTGCCATCTCCTGTTTGACCACTTCCAATTTGCCTTGATTCATGGACCTAACATTCCAGGTTCCTATGCAATATTGCTCTGTACAGCATTGGACCTTGCTTCTATCACCAGTCACATCCACAACTGGGTATTGCTTTTGTGTTGGCTCCATCCTTTCATTCTTCTGGAGTTAATTCTCCACTGATCTCCAGTAGCCTATTGGGCACCTACCGACCTGGGGAGTTCCTCTTTCAGTATCCTATCATTTTGCCTTTTCATACTGTTCATGGGGTTCTCAAGGCTAGAATACTGAAGTGGTTTGCCATTCCCTTCTCCAGTGGACCACATTCTGTCAGACCTCTCCACCATGACCCGTCCGTCTTGGGTGGCCACACACGGCATGTCGTTAGTCTCTTCCAAATTAACTGACTTCATGTGCCATAGAGCATGGAGAAGTTCAAGCCTTAGGGTGCTCTGAAAAACAGGGGCATTTGTGGTGAAAGTCAATTGGGAGGAGATTCATAGATTCAGTAAAAATACAAGCTAAGCTATATAGGCTGGCTAATGTTTTTGGAAAAAAAACATGGGGAAAGATAACTGATAGGAAGTTCTCTAGAGTCAGAATAAATCTCATCATTGACTAACCTTGGACACTGCTCCTTCAGAGGAGCATAAATTTGATTGGAATAGTGTGTAGAGCAATCTATGCCTAAGGGCATTGTTGAAAACAATAAAGCAATGCTGAGGAAGAAAAGAAGGAGAGACGACCTCAACGGAGATAGGTTAGCTTTATTCAGGCAAGGAGGGGCGACAGTCAGCCTAAAGACCAGGCTGAGCACAAGAGGGATCAGGGAGGCTTCATATTTAAAGGGAGGTTTGTGGAAAAAATAGGGAATTGTTAGTCAGGCAGGATGTTTTGGGTATTCTTTAGGGAGATGGCATTTGTAGTTGGGCAGAGGGTGGTAAGTCCTCTGGGCAGGGGGTGATAAGTCCCTGGCAGATGTAGGGGGTGGAATGTTTCTGGACAGGGTGTGATATGTCCCAGGTAGATACAACTGGCCTGGATCATCAGGGCAGGACCTAAAGTTTGGTTTTGTTTTCTCCAAAATTAGATGATTCAGCAAGGGCCTTTGAGGCTGTTGTTTTTTTTTTCTAGGCCCAAAGACTCCTTCAGCAACCACCCAACCAATGCGAGCTAAACATCTGGATGTGGCCAGGGAAAAAGAAGAAATGAATTCTGAAAAAAAAACACTATCCTGTGAGGATGACATACATATCCATCAACGGACAAATGGATCTACAAAACTTGCTATGTTCATTCAGCATGAAAAAGAATGACCTACTGATTTGCACTATAATGTGAAAGTGAAAGTCGCTCAATCGTGTCTGACTCTTTGTGTCCCCATGGACTGTACAGTCCATGGAATTCTCCAGGCCAGAATACTGGAGTGGGTAGCCTTTCCCTTCTCCAGTAGATCTTCCCAGCCCAGGGATCGAACCCAGGTCTCCTGCACCGCAGGTAGATTCTTTACCAACTGAGCCACAGGGGAAGCCTGTGTATAATATGGATGAACCTTAAAAAAGTGCTGAGTGAAAGAAGCTAGTAACAAAATAAAAGCCATACTTTGTATAAGTCCATTTATATGTAATATATGGAATAGGGACATCTATAGAGACAGAAAGTAGAGTAGAGTTTGCTGAGGAATGAGCAGCTCCTCAATGTCCCCTCAGTGGACATGAACTTGGGCAAACTCTAGGAGATACGGAGGGACAGGGAAGCCTGGCATGCTGCAGTCCATGGGGTCATGAAGAGTCAGACACCACTTGGTGATTGAATAACAACAACAACAACAGATAAATGAATGAGCTAAAATTGGTAAAGTAAAAAAGAGGGCATCATCAAACAAACCACAATTCAGAGTATGATTTTGGTCAGAACTAAGAAATCTTTCATAGTTATTTTGTGAGAAAAAAAAAATAAACAAGAAATCAGAATCAGAACCCCATTGTATAAAACACATAATCCATTGTGTGCATTTCAATTTATAGAGTTTAAAATAAATAAAAAGTACAAAGACAATACACAGTATTTCTTAGATATACTTACATATGGAGTAAAAATAGAGGAAAATCGAGGGGTCGTGAAAGAAAGTGAAAGTATTAGACACTCAATTGTTCCAACTGACTCTTTGTGACCCCACGAACTGTAGCCTGCAAGACTCCTCTGTCCATGGGGATTCTCCAGGCAAGAATACTGGAGTGGGTTGTCATGCCCTCCTCCAGGGGATCTTCCCCACCTAGGGATCAAAACTGGGTCTCCTGCATTGCAGGAGGTTCCTTTTACCATCTCTGCCACCGAGAAGTAAAAGTAGAAGAAAATTGAGGGGCTATAGTTTATGTTGAAGAGAAATTTCTATTCAGATTTCAAGTGTAGGGCCTTTCAGAGTTACACTGACTTCTTGCTTTTCTCTACCTGCTCACATATTTTCCCCAGAGGGAACAGGAGTGAATTATGTGATTAGTGATTTGAGAAGAAAGAGCTGTACTTGCTCTCCTCAGTCTCTCTCTCCTTTCTCTTCAAATCTGTCTCAGAAAGAATAATCATTTGCTTTCCTTCACAGGGTAAGTTTTTTGTCAGAATTTCCAGTCAGGGGAGTAATCTGAAGCTCGTGATCTTTTCCTCTGGATCTGTCTGACTCGTGTGTCTTTTACTTGGTTCTGCACTCAGCTGAGTCCTTTCACAATTCCACTAGTAACTTTCATTCATTCAGCTCAGTATTACATATTTTGATGCTTTTTATGCCATTCTTCATATATTTTTGCTTGTCTGAAATACGTTATAATTTTTTTAAGGAAATAAAGGGTGAAACTGAAATTGTAATATGGTGTGCTGTATCAGTTCAGTCAGTTAGTTCAGTCACTTAGTCGTGTCCAACTCTCTGCGACCCCATGAATCGCAGCACACTAGGTCTCCCCCTGTCCATCACAAACTCCCAGAGTTTACCCAAACTCATGCCCATCGAGTCGGTGATGCCATCCAGCCATCTCATCCTCTGTTGTCCTCTTCTCCTCCTGCCCCCAATCACTCCCAGCATCAGGGTCTTTCCCAATGAGTCAACTCTTCGCATGAGGTGGCCAAAGTATTGGAGTTTCAGCTTCAGCATCATTCCTTCCAATGAACACCCAGGACTGATCTCCTTCAGGATGGACTGGTTGGATCTCCTTGCAGTCCAAGGGACTCTCAAGAGTCTTCTCCAACACCACAGTTCAAAAGCATCAATTTTTCGGTACTCAGCTTTCTTATCAGTCTAACTCTCACATCCATACATGCCCACTGGAAAAACCATAGCCTTGACCAGACAGACCTTTGTTGGCAAAGTAATGTCTCTGCTTTTTAATATGCTATCTAGGTTGGTCATAACTTTCCTTCCAAGGAGTAAGCGTCTTTTAATTTCATGGCTGCAATCACCATCTGCAGTGATTTTGGAGCCCCCCAAAATAAAGTCTGACACTGTTTCCACTGTCTCTCATCTATTTCCCATGAGGTGATGGGACCAGATGCCATAATCTTAGTTTTCTGAATGTTGAGATTTAAGCCAACTTAAAGAGGAAAATTGGAGGACTTTAAGGAGCTCTGTAAAGCTCAGTATTTCTACTTACAAGTATTTTTTTCTGAAAGAAACATTTCATGAACCTATAACATAGCAAGCTACTATTTGCAAATGCTTGAAAAGTGGTATAGTTCTATGTAAACATTTATAGAAACAATTGAGCAGGAAAAAGTTTTAAGCCCATATGGTGACAATGCCATAACTTTGTGTATTGAAACTAAACCAAAAACCTCTGTATTTATTCTATTTGAAGTTCCATATATTGTCACATGCCACAAATTAGAAAGCTCTTTAAAATAATTCCCAAATTTAGTATGTTTAAGATTATTTTTTCATTGTGAGAAAGCTTGTAGAGGACACTCATGCATGCTTGCTCTTAAAAAAAAAAAAAAAAAATAGAAGAGTACCACCACAAAGGAGACGAAAAAAGAAGCAGGAAAAACTATGCATCACTGGCAACATTTTGTCTGTGACAGGGCTTCTCATGCTGTCTTTGGTGAAGGCTGGCCGTTAAATTTTAAACATTTTAATTCTTTTTTTTTTTTCATTTTTAAATATTTATTCTGTACATTTTCAATTTATCATTTTAGCTTCTAAAAATACAATTAAAATGAATTTCCCTAAAATCAAATAGAAAATGTAGATATAAACCCAAATCTGTCTTCACTGAATTCAATAGCACAAAATTATTCCATCAAATGATATAAACATCTCTAAATGCTTACTGTCATGTTCTGTGCTTATCTCATGGACGGGGAAAACTGGGCTTGCCCTGGCCTATGTACCACTGGTCTACTTGACTCTTGACTCCTTTACTACATTCATCTTCATCTTGATGATAGCACACAGTCTGCCTCCTCTTGAGTCTTACCTGTTCTGATCTTTGTGTTTCTTTCATTAACGTATTTCATCCCAGTTTTCCTTTTGTGAGGTATTAGGCTCTGAACCATTTTCTCTCTCTCTCTCTTACCTCTTAATACATTGCCTTTCACATCAGATTTCTAAAGAAAATAGCACTTCTCCCCTTTCCTTCTCTTTGTGCATGACCTATTATCCCTAGTATCAAACTGATCTAACACACAGTATTCACAAACTATCTGTTTTCCTCCATTCTGCCTCTCTCTCTTTCTCTCTCTCTCTCTTCTTTCCTTCACAGATAGTACTTTAGTTGAGTATCTACTCTGGATCAGTAAGTTATCCACTGACAAGACACCCCAGGTCCCTGTCCTCCTACTGCTCACTGCCTATGAGAAAAGCACTTACTGAGCAGATAGTTAATTACTAAGAAGAGGGATAAGTTCTGCGAAGGAGAAATAGGAGCTATGGAGTTGTGTTTATATGACCCATCTTTATTATTTTTTTTAATTTATTTTTATCAGTTGGAGGCTAATTACTTTACAATATTGTAGTGGTTTTTGTCATACATTGACATGAATCAGCCATGGATTTACATGTATTCCCCATCCTGATCCCCCTCTCACCTCCCTCTCCACCCGGTTCCTCTGGGTCTTCCCAGTGCACCAGGCCCGAGCACTTGTCTCATGCATCCAGCCTGGGCTGGTGATCTGTTTCACCCTAGATAATATACATGTTTCGATGCTGTTCTCTTGAAACATCCCATCCTCGCCTTCTCCCACAGAGTCCAAAATTCTGTTCTGTACATCTGTGTCTCTTTTTCTGTTTTGCATATAGGGTTATCGTTACCATCTTTCTAAAGTCCATATATATGCATTAGTATACTGTATTGGTCTTTATCTTTCTGGCTTACTTCACTCTGTATGATGGGCTCCAGTTTCATCCATCTCATTAGAACTGATTCAAATGAGTTCTTTTTAATGGCTGAGTAATATTCCATGGTGTATATGTTCCACAGCTTCCTTATCCATTCATCTGCTGATGGGCATCTAGGTTGCTTCCATGTCCTGGCTATTATAAACAGTGCTGCGATGAACATTGGGGTGCACGTGTCTCTTTCAGATCTGGTTTCCTCAGTGTGTATGCCCAGAAGTGGGATTGCTGGGTCATATGGCAGTTCTAATTTCAGTTTTTAAAGAAATCTCCACACTGTTCCCCATAGTGGCTGTACTAGTTTGCATTCCCACCAACAGTGTAAGAGGGTTCCCTTTTCTCCACACCCTCTCCAGCATTTATTTCTTGTAGACTTTTGGATAGCAGCCATCCTGACTGGTGTGTAATGGTACCTCATTGTGGTTTTTGATTTGCATTTCTCTGATAATGAGTGGTGTTGAGCATCTTTTCATGTGTTTGTTAGCCATCTGTATGTCTTCTTTGGAGAAATGTCTGTTTAGTTCTTTGGCCCATTTTTTGATTGGGTCGTTTATTTTTCTGGAATTGAGCTGGAGGAGTTGCTTGTATAATTTTGAGATTAATACTTTGTCTGTTGCTTCATTTGCTATTATTTTCTCCCAATCTGAGGGCTGTCTTTTCACCTTGCTTATAGTTTCCTTTGTTGTGCAAAAGCTTTTAAGTTTCATTAGATCCCATTTGTTTATTTTTGCTTTTATTTCCAATTTTCTGGGAGGTGGGTCATAGAGGATCCTGCTGTAATTTATGTCAGAGAGTGTTTTGCCTATGTTCTCCTCTAGGAGTTTTATAGTTTCTGGTCTTACATTTGGATCTTTAATCCTCTTTGAGTTTATTTTTGTGTATGGTGTTAGAAAGTGTCCTAGTTTCATCCTTTTACAAGTGGTTGACCAGTTTTCCCAGCACCACTTGTTAAAGAGGTTGTCTTTTTTCCATTGTATATTCTTGCCTCCTTTGTCGAAGATAAGGTGTCCATAGGTTCGTGGATTTATCTCTGGGCTTTCTATTCTGTTCCATTGATCTATGTTTCTGTCTTTGTGCCAGTACCATACTGTCTTGATGACTGTGGCTTTGTAGTAGAGTCTGAAGTCAGGCATGTTGATTCCTCCAGTTCCATTCTTCTTTCTCAGGATTACTTTGGCTATTCGAGGTTTTTTGTATTTCCATACAAATTGTGAAATTATTTGTTCTAGATCTGTGAAAAATACCGTTGGTAGCTTGATAGGGATTGCATTGAATCTATAGATTGCTTTGGGTAGTATAGCCATTTTGACAATATTGATTCTTCCAATCCATGAACACGGTATATTTCTCCATCTGTTTGTGTCCTCTTTGATTTCTTTCATCAGTGTTTTGTAGTTTTCTATGTATAGGTCTTTTGTTTCTTTAGGTAGATAAACTCCTAAGTATTTTATTCTTTTTGTTGTAATAGTGAATGGTATTGTTTCCTTAATTTCTCTTTCTGTTTTCTCATTGTTAGTGTATAGGAATGCAAGGGATTTCTGTGTGTTAATTTTATATCCTGCAACTTTACTGTATTCGTTGATTAGCTCTAGTAATTTTCTGGTAGAGTCTTTAGGGTTTTCTATGTAGAGGATCATGTCATCTGCAAACAGCGAGAGTTTCACTTCTTCTTTTCCTATCTGGATTCCTTTTACTTCTTTTCCTGCTCTGATTACTGTGGCCAAAACTTCCAAAACTATGTTGAATAGTAGTGGTGAGATTGGGCACCCTTGTCTTGTTCCTGATTTCAGGGGAAATGCTTTCACTTTTTCACCATTGAGGGTAATGCTTGTTGTGGGTTTGTCATATATAGCTTTTATTATGTTGAGGTATGTTCCTTCTATTCCTGCTTTTTGGAAAGTTTTAATCATAAATGGATGTTGAATTTTGTCAAAGGCTTTTTCTGCATCTATTGAGATAATCATAGGGTTTTTATCTTTCCATTTATTAATGTGGTGTATTACATTGATAGATTTGTGGATATTAAAGAATCCTTGCATTCCTGGAATAAAGCCTACTTGGCCAAAAGAAAGCAGGAGTTGCAATATTCATATCAGATAAAATAGACTTTAAAATAAAGGCTGTGAAAAGAGACAAAGAAGGACACTACATAATGATCAAAGGATCAATCCAAGAAGAAGATATAACAATTATAAATATATATGCACACAACATAGGAGCACCACAATATGTAAGGCAAACACTAACGAGTATGAAAGAGGAAATTAATAGTAACACAATAATAGTGGGAGACTTTAATACCCGACTCACAACTATGGATAGATCAACTAAACAGAAATTAACAAGGAAACACAAACTTTAAATGACACAATGGACCAGCTAGACCTAATTGATATCCATAGGACATTTCACCCCAAAGCAATCAACTTCACCTTTTTCTCAAGTGCACACGGAACCTTCTCCAGAGTAGATCACATCCTGGGCCATAAATCTAGCCTTGGTAAATTAAAAAAAACTAAAATCATTCCAGTCATCTTTTCTGACCACAGTGCAGTAAGATTAGATCTCAATTACAGGAAAAAAAATTATTAAAAATTCAAACATATGGAGGCTAAATAACACGCTTCTGAATAACCAACAAATCATAGAAGAAATCAAAAAAGAAATCAAAATATGCATAGAAATGAATGAAAATGAAAACACAACAATCCAAAACCTATGGGACACTTAAAAGCAGTGCTAAGGGGAAGGTTCATAGCATTACAGGCTTACCTCAAAAACAAGAAAAAAGTCAAATAAATAACCTAACTCTACACCTAAAGCAACTAGAGAAGGAAGAAATGAAGAACCCCAGGGTTAGTAGAAGGAAAGAAATCTTAAAAATTAGGGCAGAAATAAATACAAAAGAAACTAAAGAGACCATAGCAAAAATCAACAAAGCTAAAAGCTGGTTTTTTGAAAAAATAAACAAAATTGACAAACCATTAGCAAGACTCATTAAGAAACAAAGGGAGAAGAACCAAATTAGCAAAACTAGAAATGAAAATGAAGAGATCACGACAGACAACACTGAAATACAAAGGATCATAAGAGACTACTACCACCAGCTCTGTGCCAATAAAATGGACAACTTGGAAGAAATGGACAAATTCTTAGAAAAGTATAACTTTCCAAAACTGAGCCACAAAGAAATAGAAGATCTTAACAGACCCATCACAAGCAAGGAAATCAAAACTGTAATCAGAAATCTTCCAGGAAACAAAAGCTCAGGACCAGATGGCTTCACAGCTTAATTCTCCCAAAAATTTAGCAATGAGCTAGCACCTATCTTACTCAAACTCTTCCAGAAATTTGCAAAAGAAGGTAAACTTCCAAACTCATTCTATGAGGCCACCATCACCCTAATTCCAAAACCAGACAAAGATGCCACAAAAAAAGAAAACTACAGGCCAATATCACTGATGAACATAGATGCAAAAACCCTTAACAAAATTCTAGCAAACAGAATCCAACAACATATTAAAAATGACCCATCTTTAAAATGAAACTTTACCTATTCAAAATTATATTTTTAATTCAAAAATCTGAAATGATTACTTAAAAGTAATTTCCTTTGGTTCAGTTTAAATAGCTGAGAACAATAATCTAATTGTCAAAAAAAGAAAACTCCTCTAATCCAAAGGATTTTAAAAATCAGATCATAAACCGGATCTATACTCGCACACATTAAAATTTCTTTCTTAGTATTTTTTAAAGACATATAAATATCTGTAACTGTTTTGGTTTCAGTAACATGACCTTCTCTAATTAATCTGTTTCTATTGAGCTGAAAATCTCTCTATCCTTGTTGATAATTTCAGTGATAATCATAATTGTCAATATTTATTTTCTTTTTAAAATGTTTATACTTCAGTTTAACTTATTGGTCTAAAATTTTCCCAATTTTCTTCTTTTGTTACAGTTACTTTCTAATCGACAAAAATATCAACAGTAAATTTTTACTCATTTATGTTGATGAGAAAAGCAAGATGATGTCCAGATAAAGAAAATACCTTATATAACCCAATTATTTCAGTGTATAATGTTTGATAAAGGTAGCATACTTAAAATTTTTGTCCCATTACTCTTGCTCATATTCTGTTTCTAAATAGGAAGCATAATATTTAAAAAATGGTGATTGACAGGAAGAGAGCAATAACATTATGTATATAACCACTGAGTGGTAAATGATCACACAAATAGGTAACAAACTTATCTTCTGCTATTGAAAATGACCATCCTGAAAAACTTAATAGTTTCTCTCAGTTATATGAGTAAAGTAGAGAGATGATAACAAGCAGCCTAGAATGAAAAAGGCAAGAATTCCCAGTGTTTCACTCTCTCATTAGGTGTGGCATCGATGTCTGTTTTGAGCCTTCTCCTTTCAAGGCATTCTATCTAGAAAAATACAAATAAATATGTGCTTTAAAAAACTAACAGCTATGTTTTATGTAAGATTACCATCACCTAACAAGAGTTGAAAGATAAAATTCTTTGATTATGTATGTGTATGTGTGTGTTTGTTCATGTATAATCTGTATTCTTGTAAAAACATAGATACATTTATAATCAGGCTTCTGAAGTGTTTTAAAATTCTAAGTTTAAATAAATGCTACTCAAGATTTTTTAAACTACTCATTAAAAAAACAAGCTTTCTGTTAGCTCTTAGGAATTTGGTGTTAGATTGCTGAAAACTTACTGTTTGATGTTGGATTTGTTTGAAAGAATAAAGCTTACATTTTTTGTAGAAGTCTAGAAAATAGGCTTACCAAAAACAGCCAACAGAAGCTGATTTCTTTACTTCCATCTGCAGAGACAAAAACCCTTTGGGCCATCTCCCAGTCAATGAATTTAATTTTTTCTGTAGTAAGTTTCCTGGAACTATAATCCCGAGAACACTATTGGTAACTGTATCGATATATATGTCTGCACTTTCTTTTAACAGATAAATATATCTTATTCAGTGTCACTAAGTTTGTAAGAATGATTGTTTTTATTTATGCACTGAAGAAGTTCAGAGCAATGTCAGGAAAACCCATGAGACTGAAATGTTTCCACATGTGAGGAAACCTACTTTCCACTATGAATTTGTTATTATATTGCTTATTACATACGGAGAGTTGAGAACCCTCCTCAACCCTCCATATGTAATGAACTGGTGGAAAGAGCTTGTTTCTCCTAGATTACAAAATTAGAATGTATTCATCTTAAGTTATTACATCATAAGTTTTTATACAAATAGGGTGTGTTAAAACACAGTGAAAATATATTTTAGAAACTCATATTAGCCAAGAAGAATTCCATTTTAGAAGTAAATTTTTAAAATAAAATTTCCCACTGCAGTGTAAATATATCATATTATTTAATGTCTCTATTCTCACTGCTTTCATTTTTATTCCTCCTGGTATTTTGTCTCTCTTCTCTTTCTCAGGTGTCTCCTGTGCAAACCTTCTGCCTTTCTTCCATCCATGTCTCTGAATGCTTTTTTTTATCAGTGAGATAACCTGTAACAAATACAGGGATTTTTTTTCCAGTTTCTTGAACTACATCACCATAAATCTACCTGTAGACTCAGTGAAACTCTTAAGCTCATAACGTTGGTTGATACAGTCTGCTGGGTCTGCACATAGTGAAGAAGACATCCCGGGCCTGACCCCACGTGTGCCCCACAAAGCACAAGGCAGCATGACTGATCCACGGGTGACTAGCTCTGGCTTTTCCAGGAATCATACATCAGAGTCAACACATAGCTTAGAGGAGAAGCAAACATGTAAGGCCCAGAAAAAGTTGGGACCACAGCCATTGAATTGCCACGGTTAGCCAACCCCATAGGCACATCTGGTAAGCAATTGTAGTCCATGAACCCTGTAAAATTGTAAACGTGGCCTGTTGTGCATAAGGGTTCTTTATATCTGACATTATATTGACCAAAGTCTTGTTCTTCTCTCTAGAGAGGCCCTTCACCCTGCTCTGTAAACAGAGAAGGAAGTCAGAGGCCCTGTCTTGCATGCAGGAGGTTGGCAGCTCACCCTGAACTTGCTTCAGCCAGAGCGCACTCAGGCGTCATGGTCAGTGGATATCTTGGAGCTTCAAAGGTGAGTCCACTGCTTAGAGAGAGACATTTCGATGACCCAAGATTCCTGGAAGATTTTATTTCAGTTGCTGGAAGGTTCTCAAAAAAGCTCAAAAGCCCTCCAGCTGCCTGAAGAGTCTGTGAAATGCATGTAGTGGGTCTCCCAGACAAAGCTTTAGAAAACTGCTAACACTACAGATCCAACCCAGCCTCTGCATCTTGATTTCACTAGAACAGATGTTATCTGCAAGCAATTAACATACTTGTCATCACCAGTGAAACAGATACAGAATCTTTCAGGTTTTTTTTTTTTTTTTAATGCACCCTAAAGAAAAGTGTTATGCATAAAATAAAATGTTCATATTGGCATTAAAATAATATTCAATAAAGAAAGTTACATGTATCAGTTTTTCAGCTTTTCCAATTTTGGGGGCCAAAGGATGCTGTGATAATTTTTAGAAAGCTATTAAGGAATAAACGTCACCAGCAATATAAATGTTTGTGATTAACTCCTTATTCAGTTAAAGCAGTATCTATTTGTAATTATTCTGTATCTTCATATTGTGACTGATAGAAATTAGGATTTGGTATATTTTCCTCTATTTAAAAATGTTTTAATTGACTGATTTTATAGAGTTCTATGGGAGATAATCAGATTTGACTTATAATAACACAAATGTCAAATAGTAAGATGTTGAGCAAAATATGACCCTTAAGATGGGTACGAGTGAAAAGCTTGGTAAGATTGAAAGCATAAATGTTCTGGGTGATAAAAACAAAAATAGAACAGTAAATTGTAAACTCGAGCTCTTCTTTAAAAAGAAAAAGTCTAAGTAGCATAACACTGTTGTATTAATATAATTAGACTTTTGATATTGGCTCAATTTCTTATATAACATGATGATCCTAAGTTACTTGTCCTCATTAAGTTCAGTTTTCATTTAGCATTTATACTTTTTTTAATCAGTAAAAACTGAAAGGCTTAATTTTGAGCATCCAACTTTTGATTAAATACTTCTGCTGAAGTTTTTTTTTTTCCCCCTCTCTCATACTCCTTTTAGGTTAAGAGAAAGGAGATTTCCTGGTGGGCTCTGCCTGCAAAGTTTCCATCCCTGGGTCAGGAAGATCCCCTGGAGAAGGGAATGGCGACCCACTCCAGTATTCTTGCCTGGAGAATTCCATGGACAGAGGAGCCTGGCGGGCTACAGTCTATGGGGTCACAAAGGGTCAGACACAACTGAGCGATTAACACTCTCAGTCATATATATACATATATTTAGTAAAAGTTTAGGGCAATGTTTCTGCTATAATAACTGCTTAACTGGTTGGGAAATATAAACTTAAATCATGTAAGCAAATACTGTGCCTGATATATTCAATTCTGCACACAGATACTTATAGTATTTGAAGTGGAGTAAAAAAAATCAACTGCAACTGGGAGACAGATATGAAATAGTAAAAGAGCACTAACTAGATAGAGTCTGATGTTCTAGCTCACTCTTAAAAAATCTGCAATTCACTGATGACCTGGAAAAATGAAAAATGACTTAGCTTTTCTACCTAAAAAGTGATGATCTTAAATATATATTGTGATTTAAGGTAGTTGATATGAAAGCACTCAGTAAATTGGCACATTATTCAATTTTAATCATCAAATATTTTACATATTAATAGTATGTACTCCTTAAATACTTTTTTTTCCCCATTAATTTTTATTAGTTGGAGGCTAATTACTTTACAATATTGTAGTGGGTTTTGTCATACATTGATATGAATCAGCCATGGATTTACCTGTATTCCCCATCCTGATCCCCCCTCCCACCTCCCTCTCCACCCGATTCCTCTGGGTCTTCCCAGTGCACCAGGCCCGAGCACTTGTCTCATGCATCCAACCTGGGCTGGTGATCTGTTTCACCCTAGATAATATACATGTTTCGATGCTGTTCTCTCGAAACATCCCACCCTCGCCTTCTCTTAAATGCTTTTTTAAATTTATTTATTTTTTAGTTGAAGGATCATTGTTTTACAGAATTTTGCTGTTTTCTGTCAAACCTCAATATGAATCAGCCATAGGTAATATCACTGTGTGTGTACTGTGATGGAGACCAACAGGTATAAGAGGGCACCTTAGGTAGAGTCTTGAAAGTGACAATGTAAGTTGAAATGTAAAGAATGAAAGGAAGCCTGTCAGACCTAGGCCTCAGTAGAGATTAGAAGGTTCAAATCCATATGAAGACAAGAACTTGACCTAGTCTAACAGTTTGCAGAGGGCAGTGTGGGTGAAGTAGAATGAGAGAAAAGGAAGTCATGGGATAATGTAGGAGAGATAATAACAATATTATTGGCTAACATTTATTGTGTGCTTTCTATTGCCAGATAAAATGCATGGATTATCACACTTAATCCTCACAAAAATTCTGTGACGTAAATATTATTACCAACGTGTTGCAGATGAAGAAACAGATGCTTAGAAAGGTTAAATAGGTAGAGACCCAGTCACAAAATGACTTATAGGAAGTAATAAATAATTCATCTTTTGTTTTGGTACAATGAAAAAACCACTGAAAGACTGTAGTTAGCAGAGTGGTGTGATTTGTTTCTATTAATATAAATATTTACCCTGAAGGACAGGATGGATTGCTTAACTTTTTTCTCTTCATCTCTAGTTCATTTTGTGTCCACTAGATTCATGGCCCCTCCAAGAGAGCGGAGAATAAGAAACAATTTGGTCCTGTTTATTGCTTTATATTCAGTCGCTTATCATGATGTTCAGCATTTTGTGGCTGTTCTGTTAAAATTAATTGACAGAATGGCTGTACATGATACTTGCTAATTTCTACTTATTTGTATTTTGATTTGGGTTTCTGTTATAAAAAATTATATTGGCTCCTATTTTTGAGCCCCATAACTATTCCAGGTTCTAAGATTTTCAAGAGCGAGCAATAGCTTACAATAACAGGTATACCTTGTTCTTTTGTGTCTTTAAAGAAATGACTGTGCCAAATTCCACACTGTTTGGGAAAATGTGAACATGGGGCTACAGCCAAAGGGGTCAGAGAGGAAGGTGTGGAGATGAAAGAGATAAGACCATTAGGACTGAGTCTAGAGCAGCAGAGAAAAACTATCTTCGTTTCTCTGAGCACTGCCAAGGTCCATTCCAGCCAAGGACCCAACTTCATCTTGCCTTTCTCGTTATGCTACATGTCTGGATCGATTGCTCCCCATTGACTTAATATTTCTCAAGTAATAATAGTTAGCATGTCCATTTTTCAGATGTAATTGATTAAGGGAGGGTCTGAGTATTAAAGTAAAACACATCAAATAGTATTCAATACTTTTTATGTAATGTAGAATTATGCTAAGTCGCTTCAGTTTTATCCAACTCCTTGCGACTCTATGGACTGTAGCCTGCCAGGATCCTCTTTCCATGGGATTCTCCAGGCAAGAATGCTGGAGTGGGTTGCCATGTTCTCCTCCAGGGGATCTTTCCAGCCCAGGGATTAAACCCACATCTCTTACATCTCCTGCATTGGCAGATGGGTTCTTTACCATTAGCACCATCTGGGAAGCCCATGTGAGATCTAGTTCCTTGACTAGAGATCAAACCTGGGCCCCTTGCACTGAGATCTCAGCATCTTAGCCACTGGACCACCAGGGAAGTCAATGTAGAATTATACCCACCTTGAAAAAATAAAGGAAAATGTTCAAGTATTTTTCTCATTGTGGGACTCACCATAAATTTTGAAAACTTTTTAATTTGTAAAAATAATGGAATATTACTCAGCCATAGAAAGGAACCCATCTGAGTCATTTTTAGTGAGGTAGATGAAGTAAGTCAGAAAGAAAAGCAAGCATTATACATTGACAATCTAGAAAGTGGTACTGATGAACCTATTTGCAGGGCAGGAATAGAGATGCAGACATAGGCAACAGGCTTTGGACACAGTGGGGAAAAGAGAGAGTGGAATGAATTGAGAAAGTAGTATTGAAATATACACGTTACCATATGTAAAATAGGTCATTCATGGAAAGTTACTGTATAGCACAGGGAACTCAAAGGGGTACTCTGGGACAACCTAGAGGGGTGGGGAGGGGTGGGGTGGGGGATGGGTCAAGTAGGAGGGGACATATGTATACTTACGGCTGATTCATGTTGTTGCATGGCAGAAGGCAACACAATACTATAAAGCAATTATCCTCCAATTAAAAATAAATTAAAAAATAATGTTGTATCTAATAGATGTTCCGGTAAGAAGACCCGGGTTCAATCCCTGGGTCGGAAGTATCCTTTGGAGAAGGGAATGGCAACCCATTTCAGTATTCTTGCCTGGAGAATCCCATGGACAGAGTAGCCTGGCAGGGCACAGTCCACCGGGTCGCAAAGAGTCGGACACAACTGAGTGACTAACATTACTACTACTACTAATAGATGTTCAATATTAACCAGAAATAGATTTTGCTATTATAGCAAATTAATCCCAAATCTCAGTGCTTTGTCTATGCTTACTCACATCACATAGACAGAAATGTAGTCTGCATAGATTTACTTAGTATCCCAGGTTTATAGAGGCTCCCCTATTTTGTATCAGTGCCTTCTAAAACTTATGGCATCCTTTATTGTTGGGAAAGAGGAAGAAATACAGGAGAATCCTTGGTGGGGTTTTTAATCCCCTCAACCTGGCAGCTGAGGTGTATATATGTATATATATATATGTATGTATATATATATATATGAACGTATATATATACATTCATATATATACACATATACCCCTTTCTATTTCATTTGTCACATGCTAGAGCTGAACTGAGAAAGGGGCTAAGAAATATGAGCAAGCAGATGGAATTCGATAGAGCATCAGATATTCTGGAATGTTTCTCAGACATAACCACTTTGAGAAGGCTTGTAAGCCTGAGATGTTTAGCTGATAGGATAAAGATCATATTATTCTTTCAAGTCTGTACTTTGAATTTCTTTTCTGAGTCAGGATATACTGATTATAATACAGTCACTGGATACACCAGATGTATTTCCAAAATTCCCTTTCGTGTAGAGTATTAAATAAACAGATGCCATTTCTAATTAGGACTTCCATTTCTTCTCACCTAATATAAAATGTAGCAAGTCATTTACAAATTAGAGATTTATTTCTGTTTATACTTCTCAGGGTCTAAGTAGTGTTTTCTAAGAAGGATAGTCTCAGAGTTATCGCTTGTCCCAAGGGTACTGTTCATATTTTAAATGATTTGAAACATAGCTTCTAAAAATGTGAAAGCATCTTCCAATTTTTAAATAAGATGCAGTTGTGCTCTGATTTTTAAATGACATACTGTGTTGGCATGGTATCTATATGGTGTCATCATTATTGTAATACTGAAGGTTCAGGCAAATGTTCAATTGTGTTTTCACTTATTTTGGAAAATTGGATTACATTAATAAATTTACCAGGGAAAGGTATATGGTTCAAATTCTTTTTAAAAGAAAGTCTTAGATACGGTTCTAGAACTCAAGCTGAATATCGTTGCAAAATGTTTTTGGAGATGTTGGAAAGCCATTTGTAGTATGCTGTCAAAAGAATTATTATATCAGTTGAGAAGTTAAACTGAAGGACTTCTTGTTTTTCTGAGGTTTCCTTCTTCTCCATAGTTCTTTTGTTTCAGGTTCTGATATTTTTTTTTCCTTCTGTTTTTAATCATTAAGTCCTGGGTACAACTGTGAAACATTTTCCCCCTTCATTTTAAAAGAAAAATTTACTAACAAGTGATCATGATTTTTGAGTTAACCTTTTCCATCAATACAATAGACTAGACACTCTGAAGTTCTTTCCAACCTATTGGCAACTAGGGACTGCACTAATTATAACAAATGTCATTTGTAATTATGGATTTTCTCACTGAAAAGTGGAAATTAGCAAGGGCAAAAGGAACAGAGAGAAGTAAGAATTAAGGTGTTAAAGAAGGCTTTACTCAGTAGCTAATTATGACATATTTATAGATAGAAAGACTCAACATCTTGAAAAATAGAAGTTTTCCCCAAATTGCTATACCTGGTCAACGCAGTTATGATCAAAATCCAAATGGGATTTTTTTTTTAAGAATTTGACATACATATTTTTTTTATTTTTTATTTTTTAAATTAATTAATTTATTTTAATTGGAGACTAATTACAATATTGTAGTGGTATTGGCCATACATTGACATGAATCAACCATGGGTGTACATGTGTTCCCCATCCTGAACCCCCCTCCCACCTTCCTCTCCATCCCATCCCTCTGGGTCATCCCAGTGCACCAGCCCTGAGCACTTGTCTCATGCATCGAACCTGGACTGGTGATCTATTTCACATATGATAATATATATGTTTCAATGCTGTTCTCTAAATCATCCCACCCTCTGCTTCTCCCACAGAGTCCAAAAGTCTGTTCTTTACATCTGTGTCTCTTTTGCTGTTTTGTATATAGGGTCATCATTACCATCTTTCTAAATTCCTTTGTTTCTTTAGGTAAATTTATTCCTAAGTATTTTATTCTTTTCATTGCAATGGTGAATGAGATTTTTCCCTTAATTTCTCTTTCTGTTTTCTCATTGTTAGTGTATAGGAATGCAAGGGATTTCTGTGTATTAATTTTATATCCTGAAACTTTACTATATTCATTGATTCAGTTCAGTTCAGTCACTCCGTCACACCCAACTCTTTGCTACCCCATGAACCACAGCATGCCAGGCCTCCCTGTCCATCACCAACTCCCAGAGTCCACCCAAACCCATGCCCATTGTGTCGCTGATGCCATCCAACCGTCTCATCCCCTGTCATCCCCTTCTCCTCCTTCCCTCAATCTTTCCCATCATCAGGGTCTTTTCAAATGAGTCAGCTCTCCACATCAGGTGGCCAAAGTATTGGAATTTCAGCTTCAACATCAGTCCCTCCAATGAACACCCAGGACTGATCTCCTTTGGGATGGACTGGTTGGATATCTTGATTAGCTCTAGTAATTTTCTGGTGGAGCCTTTAGGGCTTTCATTGTAGAGAATCACGTTATCTGCAAACAGTGAGAGTTTTACTTGTTCTTTTCCAATCTGGATTCCTTTTATTTCTTTTTCTTCTCTGATTGCTGTGGCTAAAATTTCCAAAACTATGTTGAATAGTAGTGGTGAGAGTGGGCACCCTTGTCTTGTTCCTGACTTTAGGGGAAATGCTTTCAATTTGTCACCATTGAGGGTAATGTTTGCTGTGGGTTTGTCATACATGGCTTTTATTATATTGAGGTATAATCCTTCTATGCCTACTTTCTGGAGGGTTTTTATTGTAAATGGATGTTGAATTTTGTCAAGGCTTTTTCTGCATCTATTGAGATAATCATATGGTTTTTATCTTTCAATTTGTTAATGTAGTGTATTACATTGATTGATTTGTGAATATTGAAGAATCCTTGTATCCCTGGGATAAAGCCCACTTGGTCATGATGTATGATCTTTTTATATGTTGTTGGATTCTGTTTGATAGAATTTTGTTAAGGATTTTTGCATCTATGTTCATCAGTGATATTGGCCTGTCATTTTCTTTTTCTTTTTTTTTCTTTGCATCTCTGTCTGGTTTTGGTATTAGCGTGATGATGGCCTCAAAGAATGAGTTTGGCAGTTTACCTTCCTCTGCAATTTTCAGGAAGAGTTTGAGTAGGATAGGTGTTAGCTCTTCTCTAAATTTTTGGTAGAATTCAGCTGAGAAGGACATACAGATTTTAAAACTTATGAAGAAGTTCAAGGGCCCAAGAATAGTCAGGACATATCTGAAACAGAGGAATCATTGTGGGGAGGTATTGTCTAACCAGATACTAAGATTTATTATCATGAATTGGTATAAGGTCAAAGTGATGAGTAAAATAGCATTAAGAGCCCAGAGATAGACCCATTAATGTATGAAAAAGAATATATATCAGAGTTATCATTGCAAGTCACAGGGAAGAGGAGAGACTATAAAATACAAGCTGATTATATGTATGGAAAGAATTAAACTGGAACACTGTTCCAAACTATACATAAGTATCAATTTCTTATTGACTAAACAGATCATTTTTTTTTAATTTTAAAGAAAATGTAGGGAAAGTGTCTTTATGACATCATGATAAGGAAAATTTTCCTAAGCAAAGTATTAAATGTGCTAACTACAAAAGAAGAGATGGATACAATTAGACCATAGTAAACTTAAGACCTTTAGCTCAAAATCACTAAAAGGAAAACATAGACAAAACACTCTCCGACATAAACCACAGCAGGATCCTCTATGACCCACCTCCCAGAATATTAGAAATAAAGGCAAAAATAAACAAATGGGACCTAATTAAAATTAAAAGCTTCTGCACAACAAAGGAAACTATAAGCAAGGTGAAAAGACAGCATTCAGAATGGGAGAAAATAATAGCAAACCAAGCAATAGACAAAGAATTAATCTCAAAAATATACAAGCATCTCCTAAGCTCAATTTCATAAAAATAAATGACCCAATCAAAAAGCGGGCCAAAGAACTAAACAGACATTTTTCCAAAAAAGACATACAGATGGCTAACAAACACATGGAAAGATGCTCAACATCACTCATTATCAGAGAAATGCAAATCAAAACCACAATGACGTACCATTACACGCCAGTCAGGGTGGCTGCTATCCAAAAGTCTACAAGCAGTAAATGCTGGAGGGGGTGTGGAGAAAAGGGAACCCTCTTACACTGTTGGTGGGAATGCAAACTAGTACAGCCACTATGGAGAACAGTGTGGAGATTCCTTAAAAAACTGGAAATAGAACTGCCATATGATTCAGCAATCCCAATGCTGGGCATACACACCGAGGAAACCAAATCTGAAAGAGACACGTGCACCCCAGTGTTCATCGCAGCACTGTTTATAATAGCCAAGTCATGGAAGCAACCCAGATGCCCATCAGCAGATGAATGGATGAGGAAGCTGTGGTACATATACACCATGGAATATTACTCAGCCATTAAAAAGTATACATTTGAATCAGTTCTAATGAGATGGATGAAACTGGAGCCTGTATACAGAGTGAAATAAGCCAGAAAGAAAAACACCAATACTGTATACTAATGCATATATATTGAATTTAGAAAGATGGTAACGATAACCCTGTATGCAAGACAGCAAAAGAGACACAGATGTATTGAACAGTCTTCTGGACTCTGTGGGAGAGGGCGAGGGTGGGATGATATGGGAGAATGGCATTGAAACATGTAAATTACATATGTGAAATGAATCACCAGTCCAGGTTTGATGCATGAGACAGGGTGCTCGGGGCTGGTGCACTGGGATGACCCAGAGGGATGGGATGGGGAGGGAAGTGAGAGGGGGGTTCAGAATAGGGAACACGTGTACACCCATGGCGGATTCATGTTAATGTGTGGCAAAACCAATACAATATTGTAAAGTAAAATACATAAATAAATAAATAAAACTGAAAAAAATCACTAAAAGTTATAAAGGCACAATATGCTAAAAGTTACAGCACACATTGTCAACTGAGGAATATTATCTAAAATACAAAATGTCCTAAAATAATTTTATAAGCTATCCAATTTTTTAAATACATAGAAAGAACTATTGTGGAAAACAGTTGGTATTGCTAGTGAAGTTAAACTACATTATACCCTGCAATCAAGGAATTCCACTCAGTGTTGCATAGTCATGATTTTACCTAAGTTATAAAACCTTAAGGAAAAATTAGACACACTCACCCACTGAATCTTTACTTTTGTTTGTTTGTGTATATTTTAGATTATGTGATTATAGGGGCTGAATAGGCTAGCCCAAAATTCATAAGGCAGGCTTTCTCAAGATTGGATCTGGCCTACCTAGTTTACTGAGGGTAATCATCTTTACTTAAAGTCAGCTAGTTGGAGATGTTAATCATATTTGCAAAATAGTTTTACAGCAACACAGATTAGTGTCTGAATAACTGGAGATTTCAGGTTAGCCAAACTGACACATAAAACTAACTAAAACAGATATATGTACTTTGTCTAATTTTCCATTGGATTACTGGGTCCTTCCTTATTGATGACAGAATGTATTTAAATTCTAAGTCCATTGTCCTCTGTTGTATGTATTATATATATTTCCCAGCTCATCATTTTTCTTTTGCTTTTAATGTCACATTCATTTCCTGCAGTAATTTAAAAATTTATACAAATAAATTATCAGTTTTTATCTATAGCATCTGCATGATGCATATTGAGAACTAGTAGTCTTGTAATTTCAAATTTTATGCTAAATTCCTTGATTCATCTGAAAGTTATTTGACATAAGCCTTGAGGTAATGAATAATTGTATTTTAAAATGGCTTCCATTTTTGCCAACTAAGTGATTCAGTGACTCATTTCTTTTAAATTTTTAGTTTTAGATTGCAGTGTAGGTGATGAGCAATGTTGCTAGTTTCAGGTATATGGCAGAATGATTCAGTTATACATGTATTTCTTCTTTTTCAAAATCTTTTCCCATTTAGATTATTACAGAATATTGAGCAGAGGTCCCTGTGTTATACAGTGGATCCTTGTTGGTTATCCATTTTAAACATAGCAGTGTGTGTCTCAATCTCAAACTCCCAATCTATCTCTTCCCCCAGTGATTCAGTTTTGACCACAGATGGCGAATACCATCTATGTATTTCAGATATCTGAATACAAATTTCGGTCTACATCAAGACCTACCATTCTATTACATTGACATGTTTGCATATTGATATTTCAGTATGAATTCTAGTTTAATTAATAAAACCTTACATTATCTGATATTCTGTCTTTATTTCTCCTCTTTTAGACATTACTTGCCAATTTTTGCATATTTATTTTGCCATAAAAACTGTAGAATTATTTAGATTAATTTTTGAAAATAAACTTTAAAATGTACTTAAGAATATTCCATTTTGTACATTTTTAAGGATGTGTAGATATTTTATACACATTTAAAGTTTTTCTATTAAAGAATAGAACATATATTTCTACTTCTTTAATAATATTTTAGGCTTTCTTTTTATACTTCTGACACATTTCTTGCCAAATTTATTCTTAGTGCGTTATATCTTTTTCGTTGTCATTTAAAATGGATTCCTTTTTATTATGTTTAGCAACTGAGAGTGGTTTTTCTATAAGAAGACTATTGATATTACCCTTAGCCAATTTACTGAATTCTCTTATTGTTCATTATAGTCTCCTGAATGAATGTCTTGAAATTCTCCACAGTTTGTTGTGATCCACACAGTCAAAGGCTTTGGTATAGTCAATAAAGCAGAAGTAGATGTTTTTCTGGAACTCTCTTGCTTTTTCCATGATCCAGTGGATGTTGGCAATTTGATCTCTGGTTCTTCTGTCTTTTCTAAATCCAGCTTGAACATCTGGAGAATTCTAGACTTTCCCATTCTATTGTTTTCCTCTATTTCTTTGCATTGATTGCTGAGGAAGACTGCTTCATTTTGTACTCCAAGGCCAAATTTGCCTGCTATTCCAGATATCGCCTGACTTTCTACTTTTGCATTCCAGTCTCCTATAATGACAGAAAAGGCAATGGCACCCCACTCCAGTACTCTTGCCTGAAAAGTCCCATGGACGGAGGTGCCTGGTGGGCTGCTGTCTATGAGGTCGCACAGAGTCGGACACCACTGAGGAGATTTAGCAGCAGCAGCAGCCCCTATAATGAAAAGGACATCTTTTTTGGGTGTTAGTTCTGGAAGGTCTTGTAGGTCTTCAGCAATCAATACAAAGAAATAGAGGAAAACAATAGAATGGGAAAGTCTAGAACTCTCTTCAAGAAAATTAGAGATACCAAGGAAACATTTCAGGCAACGACAGGTACAATAAAGGACAGGAATGGTATGGACCTAACAGAAGCAGGAGATATTTAATAAGAGGTGGCAAGAATACACAGAAGAGCTATACAAAAAAGATCTTCATGACCCAGATAGACATGATGGTGTGATCACTCACCTAGAGCCAGACATCCTGGAATGTGAAATCAAATGGGCCTTAGGAAGCATCACTACAAACAAAGCTAGTGGAGGTGATGGGATTCCAGCTGAGCTATTTCAAATCCTAAAAGATGATGCTATGAAAGTGCTGCACTCAATATGCCAGCAAATTTGAAAAACTCAGCATTGGCCATAGGACTGGCAAAGGTCAGTTTGCATTCCAATACCAAAGAAAGGCAATGCCAAAGAATGTCCAAACTACCACACTATTTCACTCATCTCACACACTAGCAAAGTAATGTTCAAAATTCTCCAAGCCAGGCTTCAACAGTATATGAACTGTGAACTTCCAGATGTTCAAGCTGGATTTAGAAAAGACAGAGGAACCAGAGGTCAAATTGCCAACATCCACTGGATCATGGAAAAAGCAAGAGAGTTCCAGAAAAACATCTACTTCTGCTTTATTGACTATGCCAAAACCTTTGACTGTGTGGATCACAACAAACTATGGAAAATTCTTAAAGAGATGGAATACCAGACCACCTTACTTGTGAAATCTGTATGCATGTCAAAAAGCAACAGTTAAAACTGGACATGGAACAACAGACTGGTTCCAAATCAGGAAAAGAGTACACCAGGGCTGTATATTGTGACCCTGTTTGTTTAACTTATATGCAGAGTACATCATGTGAAATGCCAGACTGGATGAAGCACAAGCTGGAATCAAGATTCTCAGGAGAAATATCAATAACCTCAGATATGCAGATGACACCACCCTTATGGCAGAAAGTGAAGGGGAACTAGACAGCCTTTTGATGAAAGTGAAAGAGGAGAGTAAAAACTGCTGGCTTAAAACTCAACATTCAGAAAACTAAGATCATGGCATCTAGTCCCATCATTTCATGGCAAATAGATGCACAAATAATGGAAACAGTGACAGTCTTTCTTTTCTTAGACTCCAGAATCACTGCAGATGGTGACTGAAGCCATAAAATTAAAAGACACTTACTCCTTGGAAAGAAAGTTATGACCAACCTAGACAGCATATTAAAATGCAGAGACATTACTTTGTCAACAAAGGTCCATCTATTCAAGGCTATGGTTTTTCCAGTAGGCATGTATGGATGTGAGAGTTGGACTATAAAGAAAGCTGAGTGCCAAAGAATTGATGCTTTTGAACTGTGGTGTTGGAGATGACTCCTGAGAGCCGCTTGGACTGCAAGGAGATCCAACCAGTCCATCCTAAAGGAAATCAGCCCTGAATATTCATTGGAAAGACTGCTGCTGAAGCTGAAGCTCCAATACTTTGGCCACCTGATGCGAAGAACTGACTCATTTGAAAAGACCTTGATGGTGGGAAAGATTGAAGGCAGGAGGAGACGGGACAACAGAGGATGAGATGGTTGGATGGCATCACCAACTCGATGAACATGAGTTTGAGCAAGTTCCGGGATTTGGTGACGGACAGGGAAGCCTGGTGTGCTGCAGTCCATGGGTTTCAAAGAGTCAGACAACTGAGCTACTGAACTGACTGTGGTCTGTGTTTAGGAGACATGTCTAAAAGAGATGGACTGGAATAAGCATATGATGGGAACATCCAGACAGTACAAATAGTCTCTATACTACGTACACTACACAAAATATCACTATACTACAGCAACGCACACACAGATCAGAGTTGAAGATGTCAGAATAATTGCATGTAGTATGAGATAGATTGGGCTTCCTGGGTATCTCAGTGGTAAAAAGAATCTGCCTCCCGATGCAAGAGACGCAAAAGACACAGGTTCGATTCCTGGGCGGGGAAGATCCCCCAGAGTAGGAAATGGCAACCCACTCCAGTACTTTTGCCTGGACAATCCCATGGACACAGGAGCCTGGTGGGCTACAGTTCATAGGGTAGTTAAGAGTCAGACATGACTGAGTGACTAAGAACACACACACGAGATAGATTTATATTTTCAGTACCAACCTCAGTAGTTATGTGGTAGCTTTCTAGAACTCTGAGGAGATCAAGCACAAGATCAGCAGGAAGGTGTACCTGATTGATTAACAGTGTCTATTATCAGGGCCACAGAGGGAAATGCAGTATTATGAACATACAAATTTTCAACCCTGATGTTAAAATTGCTTTCATATCATTCAATGAATTATCTTTGCTGGCAGACAGTAGACAGTTTGTATGTATTCATAGAATTAATTTTTGTTAAAATAAGCATTTTATTTCTAACAGGGACTTAATAGATATTTGATGAGTAACATATGTAGTGATCAAAGATTTGAAAAGTGTGCTGATAGGAAGACCTATTAGAAAAGATAAGAGAATATCATTCCAGAATAAAATTGCATAGCTCTATTGCCTGGAAATGAAGAGGAAAAGAGAGAGACTTTTTGGTACCAAGGAAAGATGATTGACATTGCCTTGCATGCCAGTGGTTGATGAAAAAAATGTCATCTAATTGCAATATTTTAGAGAAGTTCAATTGAGTCTACACTTTGAAAGTTTGGGGCTGAAGTCAATTAAAAAGTACAAGAGAGCTAGGTTAAACTTGTGGTTAATGTGGTTGCACCATTCAATAACATGTGGGACACATTCTTGGATGGAAGAAACCACCATCCAAGTTTAGAATTATTCGGAACCTGTGGCTTTTGAGATCTGAACCCAACCTGAACTTTTTGATGCTATGTATTTTCTTTTTGTTTTCTTTCCTGGCAAAAGAATATGTAAATGTGTATCCATGTGTGTGTGTGTGTGTGTGTGTGTGTACTCATTCTGAAGTTTATAAAAATTTTCATAAAGCCAATTGGAAAATACATTTCTAAATACAATTTTATGAGTTAACTATAAATAAATATTAAGGAGATTAAATTTCCATTAAAATATATGAAGATCTAAAAATTGAAGGGAAAGATAGTTAAAAAAACATAGCTTAGATTTTACCCAAACCAGAATATTTGTTAAAAAAAAAAATCACTAAAAGATATTAGATGATCTCAAATTGTGGTCTAGCTCAAAACCTTAAGTTATATTGTTTCCCAATGTTCAGGTTCCCTAAGATCCCCAAGCAGTAGAAGGTAAAACTATCACTCCTTGGGGAAGAGAATTTCAGACCTCTGATACTGGTCTCCTGCTCATTCATCAAACCGCACTGGAACCTGTCCTTGGTTGGATAATATATAGGGCCACCATGCAAGTTCTAAGAGCCACGTGGGAGAAATGATTAAAATCATGTGGCTAAGCTCTTCAAAACATATAGAAAAATTGATACGCCTGTCCCTGTGGGAGGAAAGGAAATCTACAAGAATAATGACCTTAATGGAGCCTTGGGTGTTGCTTGACTTCCAGTGTGTATTCTGTAGTGTAGCCAAACTTTCTAATCTGAAGGAGTGCAGTGTTGGCCAGCATGAGAGTAAAATAAACTTATGGCAAATGAGACATTATTTACATGTGGTTTTGTGAGAATATCATTCTTTTAAATAGTAAGTCATTTTATTGTTTGTCGATTCTACTACTTTAAGTTTTTTTTTTTTTTTTTTTAAGGTACCATGTCAATTTAAGGTAGAGTGGAAAGAGCATAGGTTTTTGAGAGGGGTAGATCTGATTCAGTAATTCACTAGCTTAGTGGGTTGGGGCAAGAAATGTACCCAGCATATTATGTGAACAAATACGTGTCAAAGGAGGTAATGAATGAATAAAAGCAATTAACCACTCTTAGCCTCGATGAAGTGGACCCATCTCAGTCTTTTGTTTAATCCTTATGTAGTGGAACCAGATCAATAGGCATTTTAGTATGAAGGACAGAATAGAACCTCTTTTCCCTACTAGAGGGTTTTTGACAAAACTGTAACAAGTCAGAGAACAAATTTGGCCTTATAGTAAAAAAAAGAGAAATTAAGAGATCACATTTAGAATGTTCTTTTGCCAGTGTTTGGAGTGCGCAAGTGGTCAACCCTGCTGTTTGGTGCTGTTGTACTCTTAGGCTGTTATGAGCCTCTGGAATATGTAATGAATGTTAGTGTTTGTAGTCTAACTTTTGGACATCTATAGCCATTATATAAGGAACAATATTCTAGAATCTACAATTTTAAGCTTAGTGAAGAAATAATGTTTTTTATTCTCTTCAGGTTACACCTAGGTCAGTTTCTAGCTATTGCTGATTGCCCCAGCATCCATGTATCCATTCCGGAACCTGTGGAGGTGCTCCTACAGCTTAGAGGATGCCTGACAGTACAGAGCATCCCAGAAGCCATTACACAGGTTGTGTCAGTTGTATACCAACTTGCATGTTTGAGAGGTGGGTATCTGACTGGTGTGTCCTCTACTCTGAGACCTTGGGTCCTAACTAATGAACAACAGTGACACTTTGTGTTTAATATAAATCTATAAAATAAGTATCTTTATTATGCAGCTGTTTTTGCCTTTACAGCCTTGTGTTCCCTTTTTGTCTTCTTGTTACTTCTAATTACTTATTATGCAAGACTTATTGCGTCTATATTAAAAACTCTCACTGGTTCATGGCTTGAATTGCAAGAACTGACTCGCCTGTTTCTTCTCAAATATCTTATCAATCCCTGCCTGCCATAATCACAATTACGATAGTTTCTGTAAGTTTTTAAAGTATTTTCCTGTTGTCTATTATTGAGGAGAGGCTACAGTAAAACTTTCAGATCTAATTAGGTGATCTCTAAGAGCTTGGAATTGAATTTTTAAAAATTTGTCTGAATTAAACTATAAAATGAACAGAATGTAGAAAAAGTATGTCAGGTGAAGTAACAGTCTCTGTTAACCTATATGAACAAGATAATATACCTAAGAAAAGGGTGACCATTTCAGAAAGAAGAATTTGTCACTCCTGGACACGGAGGAAAGAGGTGTCAGATATATATGCTGGCAACATCTATCCAAAGACAATCCAAGGAAATGGAAATTGGCTATTCAGCCTGGAATATTTCCATTTCTAATGACAGAGATATTTTTAGGATTCAGATGAGTGTGTGTGTGTGTGTGTGTGTGTGTGTGTGTGTGTTAGTTGCTCAGTCATGTCTGACTTTTTGTGACCTCATGGACTGTAACCCACCAGGTTCCTCTGTCCGTGGGATTCTCCAGGCAAGAATACTGGAGTGGGTTGTCATTCCTTTCTTCAGGGAGTCTTCCCAACCCAGGGATGGAACTTGGGTCTTCTGCATTGCAGGCAGATTCTTTACCGACTGAGCCACAAGGGAAGTCTCTACATCAGATGAATGTAGGCAGGTGTAACTGATGGATTTTAGATCACACTGTCAATACCGTCCTTACTGTGAGATGAACATATCTACCTAGCTTAATCCAAGGCCATTAAATAATAGATGTTTTTAATTCTTCTTGTTCATATCCATGCTTAGCAAGCAAGTGTCTAATAGAAATGTGCAGGGAGATCACGCTGACAGTAAACATTTCTTGTCTGTGTAATAAAGGATGCACCTGGGCGTTCAACAAAATTATATCTGATTATTATTTAGCTTTATGTTTCAGTTACTTCTGTTTGACTGCCTCCCTAATAGTATACCAAATTTATTCAGGTATCTACCCTCTTACTTGTGGTCATGAGTCAAACCAAGGATAGATTCTGATTGTCTACATGGATCACTGATTCCCATTCCTCTTGACAGTGGCTTCTTTAGACCAGAAGAAATCCTGGCCTATGAGAGATAAAGGCAGTCAGCTGATGGGCTCCAGGAAAGTTTCCTCATCTGTATGGTTGTACAAAGGATAGTGTGCCTTCCCCCTCTAAGGGACTCAGAGTTCTTCAATGATATGTCATCATTTTGATATCTACCCCCACCTAACATGTGTTAAAATTAACATGATTCATTCTCTCAAAGTGTGATAATACCCTGACATTGGTAATAATGAGGTTTTGAAGCTTCAGTGTGGTGGACCTGATGATCCACAGAAGTGTCATCGCATTGATTGCTTCCAAATATCTCTTAGTCTATTTATACAAGCCTGTGATGAAGTGTTCACCAGTCCTCAGTAAAATAAGGATGTAAGGAATGGGTTTATCACATTTTTTAATTTAAAGGAAATCCTTTGTCTTTAGGTTATATATATACTAGATTTTTTGTTTCCAGGTTCATTTTATTAAATTTTTTTTTTCCTTAAAATGTGAAATTCCAAATTTTTAGCAAGGCTCTTTCTAACTGATGGTTGTGCATGTGTGTGTGCTCGGTAGCTTCA
Organism: Odocoileus virginianus; assembly: GCF_023699985.2. Taxonomy (NCBI): domain Eukaryota; kingdom Metazoa; phylum Chordata; class Mammalia; order Artiodactyla; family Cervidae; genus Odocoileus; species Odocoileus virginianus. The sequence continues at coordinate 11,070,480 of NC_069692.1, read as the reverse complement.
GCTGTGTCCGACTCTTTGTGGCCCAGTGGACTGTAACCTGCCAGGCTCCTCTATTCATGGGATTCTCTAAGCAAGAATACCGGAGTGGCTTTCCATGCCCTCCTCCAGGGGATCCTCCCAACCCAGGGATGGAACCAGCGACTCTTGTGTCTCCTGCATTGACAGGCAAGTTCTTCACTGCTAGTGCCATCTGAGAAGCCCAACTGATTACTAGCCAGTGTGTTTCCAGCAGTTCCATCCCTATCAAATCTGAGGTGCTGTAACACTGAACCTAAAAAGTTCTGTACAATCTCCACCTGCTACACTGGGTAGACTCTTCCTGCCTGCTCTTGCAGATGCTACAGTTTCCTGCTGGTCCCTCTTCAGAGTCCACCTGGAAGTAAGTGCCAAACTGGGAAAAAGTGTCCTTTCTCCTTTGTGTTTCTCTTTAATGTTGTCCAAAATGGCATTATTTGGGACACGTGTCTTTTCAGTTCAGTCGCTCAGGTGTGTCTGACTCTTCGTGACCTCATGAACCGCAGCACGCCAGGCCTGCCTGTCCATTACCAACTCCTGGAGTTTACTCAAACTCATGTCCATCGAGTCAGTAATGCCATCCAACCACCTCATTCTCTGTCGTCCCCTTCTTCTCCTGCCCCCAATCTTTCCCAGCATCAGGTTTTCTCTTCAGTCAGCTCTTCTCATCAGGTGGAGCCTCAGCTTCGCTATCAGGCCTTCCAATGAACAGCCAGGACTGATCTCCTTTAGGATGGACTGGTTGGATCTCCTTGCAGTCCAAGGGACTCTCAAGAGTCTTCTCCAACACACGTTCAAAAGCATCAATTTTTCGGTGCTCAGCTTTCTTTATAGTCCAACTCTCACATCCATACATGACTACTGGAAAAACCATAAGCTTGACTAGAAGGACCATTGTTGACAAAGTAATGTCTCTGCTTTTTAATATGCTGTCTAGGTTGGTCATAACTTTCCTTCCAAGGAGTAAGCGTCTTTTAATTGCATGGCTGCAGTCACCATCTGCAGTGATTTTGGAGCCCCCCAAAATAAAGTCAGCCACTGTTTCCACTGTTTCCCCATCTATTTGCCATGAAGTGACAGGACCAGATGCCATGATCTTAGTTTTCTGAATGTTCAGCTTTAAGCCAACTTTTTCACTCTCCTCTTTCACTTTCATCAAGAGACTCTTTAGTTCTTTGCTTTCTGCCATAACAATGGTGTCATCTGCATATCTGAGGTTATTGATATTTCTCCCAGCAATCTTGATTCCAGCTTGTGCTTCCTCCAGCCCAGCGTTTCTCATGATGTACTCTGCATATAAGTTAAATAAGCAGGGTGACAATATATAGGCTTCATGCACTCCTTTTCCTATTTGGAACCAGTCTGTTGTTCCATGTCCAGTTCTAACTATTGCTCCCTGTCCTGCATACAGGTTTCTCAAGAGGCAAGTCAGGTGGTCTGGTATTCCCATCTCTTTCGGAATTTTCCATAGTTTATTGTGATCCACACAGTCAAAGGCTTTGGCATAGTCAATAAAGCAGAAATAGATGTTTTTCTGGTACTCTCTTGTTTTTTTGATGATCCAGCAGATGTTGGCAATTTGATCTCTGCTTCTTCTGCCTTTCCTGTCTTTTATTTAGGTTCAAATATCAGTCTGGAAACCAGACCACCTTGCCTGTCGCCTGAGAAACCTGTATGTGGATCAAGAAGCAACAATTAGAACCATATATGGAACTACTGACTGGTTCAAAATTGGGAAAGGATTATGACAACACTATATATTGTTATCCTATTTTTTAACTTATATGTAGAGTACATCATGTGAAATGCCAGGCTGGGTGAGTCAAAACTGGAATCAATATTGCCAGGAGAAACATCAACCTCAGACATGCAGATGATATCATCCTAATGGTAGGAAATGAAGAGAAACTAAAGAGCCTCTTGATGAGGGTGAAACAGGAGAGTATAAAAGCTGGCTTAAAACTCAACATTCAAAAAACTAAGATCATAACATTTAGTCTCATCATTTTGTGGGAAATAGAAGGAGAAAAAGTAGAAGCAGTGATAGATTTTCTTTTCTTGGGCTCCAAAATCACTGCAGATAGTGACTGCAGTCATGAAATTAGAAGATGCTTGCTTCATGGGAGGAAAGCTATGACAAACCCACACAGCATATTAAAAAGCAAAGACATCACTTTGCCAACAAAGATCCACATAGTCAAAGCTACAGTTTCTCCAGTAGTCATGTACAGATGTGAGAGTTGGATCATAAAAAAAGGATAAGTGCCTAAGAATTGATGCTTTCAAATTGCAGTGCTGGAGAAGACTCTTGAGTCCTTTGGACAGCAAGGAGATCAAACCAGTCAATCTGAAAGGAAATCAACCCTGCATATTCATTGGAAGGACTGATGCTAAAGCTGAAGCTCTAATACTTGACCACCTGATGTGAAGAGCTGACTCACTGGAAAAGAGCCTGATGCTAGGAAAGATTGAAGGCAGGAGGAGAAGAAGGCAGCAGAGATTGAGATGGTTGGATGACGTCACCAACTCAATATAAACTTAAGCAAACTCCCAGAGATAGCGGAGGACAAGGAAAACTGACATGCTGCAGCCCCAGAGGTCACAAAAGTCAGACACAACTTAGCAACTGAGTAACAACATCAGCAGCCGTGGTAGATACACATGTCTACTCTTCTGTGGCTGAAATGAGTCATTGGGTCAAGTTCATCATGCCTGACTTTCTCTCAAGGGGAATCTTTTCCAGGAATCTTACTCTGGATCTTGTATTTGGTCTTTGAGAAAGCCACCTCATCAATACTACACACTGGTATCTCTGAACTACAGCAATGCATGAGGTATACAATTATATTACCATCAGGCTTGTTTCATAGCTTGACAGGTATATCTGAAGCCTAGCAGTTGGTAGTAGAAGTATATGTATAACTCAAGCTGAATCCTTACTCTCATTCTTTAGAAAATTCTGGATATAAAAATAGTACCCAAACATCCAGCCTCCAGTCTATTTCAGTTATTTTTGAACAAATTACTTAATCTCTCCAGATCTCAGTTTATTTATATATAAAATGGAGATGGTAATGGAACTTATTTCATGTATAAATTAAATGGGTTAGTATAATTATGAGTACATAATAGTGCCATAAATGGTAAATATACATGTCAGATAACATGATTGTAATTATTAATTCTGTCACACTACTTCTCACAAATAAACACATGTAGCTATGTTTGCTTGTCTTAATATTATCTCGAGTTAGTGTATTATACCATTTTTTTTAATGACACACATAATGCTTTAAAAGAGAAACTGCTCTCATTAATTATGCTGTATTACTCCATTTACTTTAAACTTTACTGAGGATTCTCCAGACTACAACAAACAGAAGAAATCTTGGAATACAGCACATACATAACTCAAGCAATTAATTATAATAATTTCCTACATTACTAGATGCGTAAAATTGGCAAAAGCATTACATCAGTTGAGGGGATGTGCTCACTAACAGAATGAAAAAATTTCTTCATATTACAGATTATCCTCTCCTCCTTGCCTTTTTATCCAGCAAGTGGCAGGGAAGTTCAAATGACTGTTCACATTGTAGCTTTAGTTCAAGTCACGGCTCAACCTCACAAAGGCACAACTGACAATTCCAGATGTTCATTAGTCACGGCACCATGGAGACAGACCCCACTGATCAGTTTGTAAGCTGTGGGCAGATCATGAAATTGTCTTGCCACCATACCAATAAACAAAGTATATGTGCTAGATAGAATGAAAATATTCACTTCAAAAATTGAACAAGACACATGCAAGAAACAATATTTTTTTTTTTAAAGAAGAAAATACAAACTCTGCAAACATAAGCAAAGGTAGGTGGTAATGTAGATGAGAGCCTGATTTTTGTGATGATGTTACCTTCTTTGATTATTGCATGGGGCAGACCCACGCTAGCTGAAATTATGTCTAGTGTTTTACAGCAACAGATTGGACTAGCCAGAGGCTTGGAACCTTGTGGATTTGTGGCTCTTCAGAAGTGCTTCTGTATTGGAATGTGTTTGTGTTTGCCTTTATTTGTTTTTAATAAAAAAAACTTGAAGAAAAAGTTTCTGCCTTGGTAGATTTTCTTTGGAATCCCAGAAAGGGCTCTTGAGGGCTCTGTGGCTCTTTTGTGATGATAAACCAAAGCTTTGAGCTTGTCCCAGTTGGAATTCCAGACACTAAAGAAGCCAACTTTAATTATTATTATTGTTGTCTACAGAGCTGAGCCTCTTTTTGATTATTCAGGTTTATACTAATAGTCTTCTAAACATATTAGTTTTTTTTAATTTCAGCTAAGCTGAAAAACTACAAGACTAAACAGGGGAAACTTTGCAATAGAGTTTCAAAGATGCCAAGTTTCTTTGTCTTCGTGGTGGATACCTGTGGTGTGGCATGGGGTTTTTTTTTGTTTGTTTGTTTGTTTTTTTTGAGAGGGAAATGTTAATAAAAGCAGGGCCTGCAGTGAAGAACAAGTTTCACAAACTTGTAGAAGAGATTATTATCTGGGAGAAGATGGCAGCTGAGATAAGCAGAGTCTTTGTGAAACAAGAAATTTATTGCAATATATGACTCTCCAACTGAGACATTAATGAATATGAAGCTGATCATAGAATATTAGCATTATATAAAGAAACTTAAAGATTTCCAAATCCAGTCTTAATCTTCTGCAAGAAATAGCTGTGAAAGTGAAAGTGAAGTCGCTCAGTCCTGTCCGACTCTTTGCGACCCCATGGACAGTAGCCTGCACCAGGCTCCTCCGTCCAAATAGCTGTACCATGATTCAAATAGATTACTCAGTTTCTATTTTAGGCATATTTCCTAGCGAAGAATTTGGTACCATACCAGATAACCTTTTTCAACTGAGAACTCTGACAGGAAGTTCAGCCTCATACAGGGTCAAAAGTTACTTCATTTTAACTTTGCCCCGTTAATCATGCTTCTGTCCTCTGAAGTTACTTCTTCTTGCATGTATTACCTGTTATTTACTGAAGACAGTTATTATTCCATCCCGTTCCTGAAAGCCTTCTCTCATCGAGTCTTAGCTCCTGCAGCCATTCCTTTTCTTTAAGTTAAATCAAGTCAAATTAACATTTACTTAATACTGACTATGAGCCATACACTGTGGTAGGATCTTAGAATACAAAGGTTGACGGTCTGTGCTCTTAAGATTACAATGGATGATCTGAGAGAACAGCATTGAAACATGTATATTATCAAGTGTGAAACAGATCGCCAGTCCAGGTTGGATGCATGAGACAAGTGCTCGGGGCTGGTGCACTGGGAAGACACAGAGAGATGGGATGGGGAGGGAGGTGGGAGGGGGGTTCAGGATGGGGAACACAGGTAAATCCATGGCTGATTCATGTCAATGTATGGCAAAAACCACTATAATATTGTAAAATAATTAGCCTCCAACTAATAAAAATAAATGAAAAATAAATAAAAATAAATAAATAAAAAGAAGATTACAATGGGACAGGAGTACATATAATTTATCTTTGCAATCCATTCTCACAGATTTTAGAAGGAACATGCATGGACTGGATGGTAGCCAGGGAGTGATTAGATCTGCCAAGGGAAGCTGGGAAATTCTTGCTTAACCAACTGCATTTTCCAAATAAAAAATTAGGGAAAGACATTCCAGGTGAATCAAAATACTGTGTAAAGAAGAGCTGTGTGAGCAGAAAGTTGTGCTAGGAGAGAGCGTCACATATATTATAAAATTTTTTATATCAAGCTTTAATGAACCCACACATTTTATTAACATAGAATCAAGCTAGGGGCTCTTTTCCAATCTTCCAGCCTATCTTGAATTTCCATCTCCTCTCAAAAATGTTTATTCTGCCTTTTCTTGTTTAAGAATAATTCTACTTCATAGAGCAGGCAGAGTGAAATAGGAGTTGAGAATTTTGTTTTTTGGGTTTTTTTTTTTCCATAATTTCTTAAACCCTGCATCCTCCTATCTCAATCAAATGGTCTATCCCTTTCTATTCTTCTTCTGTTTTTTTTAAATTGGAGGATAATTGCTTTACAACGTTGTGTTGGTTTCTGCCATGTGACAATGCAAATCATTATATATATATATATCCCCTCTCTCTTGAGCCTTACTCCCCTCTCCCATCCCACTCTTCTAGAGCACTAGGCTGGGCGCCCTGTGTTACATTATCAGCTTCCCACCAGCTATCTATTTAACACATGATAGGGTATCTATGTCAACACTACTTTCTCAATTCGTTCTACCCTCTCCTTCTTAATGCCTGAGCCCCAACAGCTCTAAACTGCTTCCGTTCTTCTGATTTTCAGTTCATTCCAGGCTTTGTTCTCAAAGCTTAATCTTTTCTTACTCCTCTGCTTATCTGTGATTATTTACTCTTCCTGTGTTCTAAGGTTTATGCATGTAAAATATTCCTTGAGAAAGTAATCAGTGCTTTTAAAGTTAGTTATAATAGTTAATGATGTTACTATTATCAACCACTGTTTCAGGAGATGTAGATACATTATTTGATTCAACCTTTATAATAGCCTTACAAAGTGATCGGTCTTACTATTTACAGATGAAGACATCTGAGAGGACTGGCAATTTAGCCACAAACTTTTACTCCAGAGCTGGTTTTCTTATTCAACAGATTGTAGTGATCATTCTGTAACTTTAGATCGCTTCCCTTTTTATCACCGTGGGCCATTGGTAATTTTAAGTGAGAAAACTCCACTTTTACTTTACATGGTCTTTTTTCTTTTCCTCCTGTTCTGGAGTCTATAGCCATGGAAACAAATCCCATTTGTGGTTTTGGCCAAGTACTAATTGAACACCTCCTGAATGCAGATGCTTTGAGGCACATAGATGTACCTAGTAAACAAGAAATTTTCTAAGAAACTAAAATTTTGGTATAATTGCTGCTATTAAATAACTTATTTCTTTGAATTAATGGTTCTTATAAATTTTTCTTATATTAGAAGATTTACAGTCAAATCAAGAATGATAAAGTCAGTACCAAAATTTAAACTTAAAATTATAAAGTTATAAAAATACACATGAAACATCTTCCTTAACTTTAGAAATCCAGTATTTTACATGGTTTTTGCCGATCTCCTAAATTTCCACACTCACAGTCCCTCATTTTGCCCAGGAATGCCCTTGGGATGGCCACAGATCTTACCACGTCTTTAGCCTTTCAATACTTTGGCCATTACTTTTGACCTAAAAATAATCAGTGCTTGGGGGTCATCATAAAAATTTGTTGGCAGATACTAAAAACACAAATGGGAAATTCTGTTGCATTAGTTTTTTATAAGAAGTGAGAAATATGATTTATCAAAGTAAAGGACACACTTAGGAGACTTCTGTGGATAAAGAGGATGGCAACTTATTGGAAGGCATCAGGGGAAATTGAGCTGGAAGAAGAACAAACAGAAGCAAAGTTGGAGGCTTTGTTAAAGGAAAGTACACTTGTTATTAGTCTGCATGATATAAATCTTTTTGAAGAGAAATAAGCTCACAAAGCAGACAGTGTCTGTCTCTTGTGCCTGAAAACATTAGAAAGAAAATGGGAACACAAACATTTTATCAAATGACCAGTAAATGAAGCAAGTCATATCTTCCTAAAAGGCAAAATGGAAGCAATAGGGGTGGTGATAACGCAGAGGGAAAATGCAGGCTGTATTAGAAGCAATGTATTAATTTTTAAATGATCTCCTACATAACTGTTTTTCTTATGTAAAAGAAGTCATTGAGAGTGTTTCTGATCTTGTTCATAATTCTGTGATTTCTTTTCATGTGAAAAGGCCTGTCAGTGGTGGAGAAACCAGAATAGTGTCCTTTGCCAATCCCAGAGGAGGAGAAAGAAAAACTCCCTTGGAGAAAGAAGAGGGGAGAAAAAGGTGTGAAGAGTGTTGAAGTAAAGGAATGCTGTTTTGGCATCTCATCCACGTCAGTGACAGCAGGTGGAAAAGACAACCAAATAAAGAGCAAGGATGTCAGGAGAGCAGACACAAAGAGGGAAACGAATCCATCTGCCCTGTGCTTCATTAATCAAGCCCCAAGCACTTGCTGCTGAGAATGCTAATCTTCTCACTACCCAAGGTAGCCTCCCTCACAAGAATGTTTTCAAGGCCTGGTATATCTAATGACTGAACCATTTAATAAATTACTTACTTACGTTACTATAAAAGCCAGTCCAGCAGCTGTGACTTACATGTAAAGCACTAAATCCTTATACCTGACTTTCTAAAGGTTCCTCTAAATCATATTTAGTGACAGGGTGAGGTACACAGGAATCAGGATTTAGTGGCAGGGCATACTTCATGCTGTTTCGGGTAGGTCAGGAGGTCTAACTTGGATTTCTTCCCAGTAACCTGATCTAGGTGAATCAGCAGGTTATAAATGAAAGTCAGTTTCTAAGACTCCCAATTTTCTTTAACTATCAGAAACTTTATAGGAACATGGTGAGAAACAGGAGAAGACCAAGAGATAATAAATTCCATCGACAATGCAATTTCTCCTTCCTGAGACAATGTGAAATTAGTGCTATTTTGTATAGGCTAAATATTAGTATCAGTTTCTGAGGTTTTTATGTCTATTGTTAGCCAGGAAAAATATTCCAAATGACTGAGAAGTGTTTCAGAGTTCACATTGCCTTTTCTATGTGTGTGTGTGTATATGTGTTAGTCACTCGGTTGTGTCCAACTCTTCGTGACCCCATGAACTGTAGCCCTCCAAGCTCCTCCGTCCAAAAGGGGTTTTCCAGGCAAGAATACAGGAGTGGGTTGCCATTTTCTCCTCCAGAGGATCTTCCTAACCCAGGGATCGAACCCAGATCTCCCACATTGAAAGCAGATTCTTTTCCATCTGAGCCACCAAGGAAGCCTCCGCCTTTTTCACTAGGTCACAAAAGATAACATTCAATAGTGAGTTCCTCAAGGGCAGTTTCTAAGACTTTCGTATATTTTTATCACTCAGAATATGAAAATACCTCCCTAACATGTTAAATCATAGGAAAGAGAAAGAAGGGGAAGACAAAGGAAAACAGAATAGACGTCACATTTAAAGCACTGATACTCACTGCCTTGTTTCATCCTCACAACAACTCACAGATGAAGTAAGAAACTTCAGCTCAGGTCATAATAACTATGATAAAATTATTATTTGATACTAGCTTTGTCTGATTTGAAAGCCTGAGCTCTTTTCTCTGCAGGGAAGATCTCTGAGTTTAAGCAAAGCTTCCAGTGCCCCTGAAACCACGGCTTACTGATAGCTGTATTCTTGTCCTATACATGGCATAGCTCTGCACCACTTTGTAGGCTATTGGTCCTTCTCTATTATTTCCAATGAAAGGACTTCTGGGTTGGCATAGCATGGTAAATCTAAGAACCTACTTTTATAAAATCTCAGAGAAGTCCAATGGTCTCACAGGCACCACAAGTAACATGTTCCCCTCGTTGTAAAAAGGGCCATAGCACTTTGCCGTTATTGAACCCCACGAACACGTTAAGACTATTCAGTTCATTTGTGGGTAAGTGTAGGAAAATCACATGAAGTATGAAAAACCATCTCAATTTCCTCACTGTATCGAAATGATAATAATAATAATAACCATAGTGACACATAGGTATGCAATAAAGATTGCCAAGCTACCATATGCAAAGTGTAAAAGCAACACACAGCACAGAATAACCATTTGGTCAACGTGAACTTTTATTAATGCTATTTTCATAACTGTGATTTTGATAATTAGGTTCTGTTCTCTTAGATGAGTTCACTAGCTCCAGAATCCTAAAGTAAAATATTTGCTTCCGTTTTCTTCCCTTCCGGTGTCAGTTTCATTGCTTTGTCTTGTATTCCAGGAGAGTGACTGAGCCATTACTAAAGAAAGTACATGAATAAGATATAGTTGATATGAAACTGCTTATATTTGCAAACTCAGTCCTCAGTAACTTGCAT